>NW_012109975.1:554906-559324 GCF_000951045.1 Mandrillus leucophaeus | reverse complement strand
AATTCCCTTTGACTAAAGGGAAATTCCCAGACCGATTTTCAAATTTCTAGCTGGAAAAAACAAGCTCATATTTTAATACCATCTTTTAAAAATGTCAACATCTTTAATTTTCAAAAAGAAAACTAAAATTATAGCAGTCGCATGTAATTAAGGGGAGTTGTATTGATACGGCGATTTATGCTCTTTCATCATCATTCTGTTAATATTCAGTGTGGCTGGATACTGAATCACTACAATAGCTCACTTATATCTGTGAAATAAGAAATATGAAGACACATGGTTTGCATACTGATGCGTTATTTTCCTACTGTTGCATCTAAGCCAAGTATGTGAAAACAGTTCAATCTAATGAGCTCCTAAATCGAATGATCACTTATATTTCTCTAACCTCATACCTTTTAAAGAGTGGTCTGTTTCTTTCCATGCTGAAGAGAAATCTCAAGGCTCTGAAAGCATAACACTAGAAAACAAAAGGATATGTGATTCTTAAATGGTAGCTCAGCAAATGAAAACATTTTCAGGAAAGAATTAACAGGAAGTAAACATTAACGTGACTTTATTGTAAGTGGCTGGTCCAGGTTGGAGCCAAAGCTTATAAGTGAAAACAAAAAAACACCAGCACCTGGGGTCATTCCCGTATTTACAAAGTGTTTATGTTGTAGAACGCTGGGAATACTGGCCTTGCTTCCCTCGGTACTCGTCATTCATTTCTTTCTAGAAAGTACAAAATGAGTACAGAGACAAGAAATAAAATTCCAATGCTGAGAAAACCAAACGTCTGAAGATTTCCAGGAGCTCAAGGTTTATTTTGTTTCTAGCCTGCTATGTATACCTCAATATTTATATGGTTTCTGTGAGAAAATAAACACTAGAAATGATGACATATAAAAATAGTCACAGGCACACTGGACTCAAACTTGACAAATTGGTCTCCTGAGTAAAGAGTCTTAAGCATTCCCCAAATAGAACAATCTACAGTAACTCCCTAGAACGCTCAGAAAGAGGCCTGTGAGGCTTTAGCTAGGAAAAATAAACATCTGACATTTTGCAGTACTGAGAAAAAAGAGTGTGCCCAGCCTGCAGCTGTGCCTGCACAATAGGCCACCATTGGAGTGATCAGGGTCTGCTGAATCAAATCTGGGATCAATTCCTAAAATCAGTGATCTGAATACAGAAGTGTCCCAAACAAATTGCCCAGAGAGGTGGGGCCGGCAACAAAATGACATGAAGGAGCCAGGTGAGAGCAGTGGAGACTGTGAGAAAGGGAGAGCATGCGTACTCCTCAAAAGTCCTTCATCTGGAATTCTAAAAAACCCTCTACTGGCTTAACAAAATGTATCTGCAGGATGGGTTTGTCTTCATCTGTTTACCAGCACAGTGTCATACATCTGTGATGCACTGAAGAAATCGTCCCATGCCTGCACCTTCCCTGGCAGCTCTCCAAAAACCCCTGCTCGCCAGCACAGAGACATCCCCAAAGAGTCTGCTGGGTTTGGCCATCATTTTGGATGATAACTCTTAAATCAGATTGGAGACAAAGGTTGTTTCTTTCTTCCTTTTCAAAATGACTTGGGGGAAAAAGAAAAGATGAGCTACAAGTATTGCAAAGACTAACTTTAAATCAGATTTTGACATTAGGGACACTGCCCTCTGCCCCCACTCTGCCAATACCCACTCCTCAAAAATGAACTTAGAACCTGCATAACTGTTCCCGTTTCTTACATGTGAGGCCTCATCTCCTGGAGCACTGCCTTCCCAAACCACACGCCCCAGTTCCACTGAGCAGCTCACCCTCCCCTCAGCTCCCCCAATACCCACTCCTCAAAAATGAACTTAGAACCTGCATAACTGTTCCCCTTTCTTACATGTGAGGCCTCATCTCCTGGAGCACTGCCTCCCGCAACCACACACCCCAGCCCCACTGAGCAGCTCACCCTTCCCTCAGCACACTCTAAGCTCACAGCTTTCACACTTGGTGCGCGCTGTTCCCTTGCATAGAATGCCCTTCCACCCTGCAGCAGATGCCACTGGTGCCCCACCCAATATCCCCTTATCCACTTGGCAAGTCCCTTCTCATCCGTCAAGATCCGTGATGGCAAATAATTTTCCCCTGTTGTTATATTCTGATACATAAGGAATGAATATTTTTTTAAAAAAATATAACTTATTGATAAGTAAAGAAACACCTAAATGAATCACCTAATTCTCCCACACAGAGAAACCACTGTTCAGCCTTCTGCATTGTTTTAATATTATTTGATGCCATGCCATGCCAGTCTTCCTCGCCAGGTATTTTTCCCCCATAGTCAGTACGGGGACCAGTACTAACCTAAACATTCTAAAAATCATAGATCATTTTACCAAAGTTACCCCAGGTTTCAATAATTTGATATTGCAGGACAACAGACATGTTTATTACCTGTAAGAGATTAGTTTTTGCTGCATTCTTTTGTTTATTTGGTAAAATTAATTTTGCTATTGTATATACACCATTTTCCTGAAAGAATAAAGGGGTGATACTATGAGTGACAACACTGTAGTGATACACAAGCATAAACAGGCAAATACACAATCTCAAAAACTAATAGCAAAGAAGAAATGTTAGTATAACTTTGGACTTTGAAGTAAACATTACAGGACAATATTTAAAATGTCAACATAACACTTTTAAACACCAAAGAGTGCAACTACAATCTTAAAATTCCAACTGTCTGTGGAGAGTTAAGATTATTATAAAGTACATAAACATAAAGTGATTCAAATACCTTAAAAACAAAGAATGAGAGATTAAAAAGGGACAGAGTAAAGGTGTCCCAATATCTTAGAATTATATCTTTAATATTTATTTATATCCTTAATTACCACAACGGTAAAGGGAGACGTTATATTTCAGTTATTAATTTATGTCTTTATTATAATCTTGACATCTTCCTAGATTTTTTAATTGAAATATATACATGAAGGAATGAACAAATAATAATACCTTACAGCCACTTTTCTATTATCTAGTAAATATATAATGTACTAATCTTTACTGTATGCAGGCATTCATATTATAACTGCAAAGAGCCTTATTTGCTTTATCGCATCTAATCTCTGTAACAACTCTGTGAAATTAGTCTATAATTTCCTTGTTTTATACGTGAGAAAACCAATACTTACAGCAGATACATTATTTTTTTAGAAGCCAAGCCAAGAAATAATAATTCCAGGAATTAAACCGCAGTCTGGCCAACTCCAAATGCCCTGCTTTATCAACTACCCGCCGATCTGCTGAGTTTCTCTCATGTCCTAATTTAATCATTGATCAGCTGATCCCCTACTAACATGCATGTATTTTGAAGTTGGATATCATATTGACACAATCAAAAGGTTTTCTCTGTAAAATTCACTAAGTAGGAGGTAACTTTTGCAATAGAAGCCCATACAAGGGTTGTACATATACGTGTGTATATTTATTTATATAGATACATTAATTTATATTTATGTGTATATATACATACACAAACATGTATATATAGCTGTACATACCGTAGATTAATTAGTGGATGATACTTTGCAAAGTCAGTTTCTTGGCAATAAATATTTTGTTTGCTGTGTCTCAATCATCATCTCTAACTTAATAATCTGATGCATAGTTTTAATCAAAATGACTGCTGTCCTTACCTTATGGTATTCTACATGCCCAGAATTAAAGCAATTCAGAGTATCCCTTTTAGAAAGATAAAATAAAAAGTACTGCACATAACATAATGAAGAAACATCAATTAACCACATGTCGGTCCTTTTTAAGTCAAGTGAGTTAAAGGAGGAAGGACAAAATATAAAGTGGAACTCTGTTAGTGAAATGAGAAACGTTAAAATAGTTTTTAAATCACATGATGGGATCCCAAAACCTATGCTCTGGGATACAGACTGCACCACAAGGTGAGTTGATTATGAAGGGTTACGGAGACCTGACCTTGAGAAGGAGTGCTCTCACCTGAACCACCTGGTGGGCATTGGTGTCATTGAGCACCAGCTCAGTGAGGGCAGCACAGCAGGCTGGAATGAAAACAATCAAATGCATAGTGTGCATCATTACAATAAATACACTTTCACATGAATACTCTTGCTCCACAGGGTATTTTTATTATTTTGCTATGCTTGTTAGCAAAGTAACTCCTCAAGAAACACTAATTTTCCTTCTGGCACAGCTCTGGAAGAAGAGAAGTTGGCTTGTAATGGCTTCTAATTCTCCTCTCCATGTATTTCCTGTGCACATCTATTCCACAGCAGCCATTTATTGAGAACTTACTGTGTACCAGGAGGCAAGTACTGTATCTGTCCATTTCATTGCAATCCCCAGTGCCCAACACATGCCCTGGCACTCAGCAGGTGCTCAACAAATATGTCTATAATGGTTGATAAATAAAAGA
>NW_012109975.1:536239-553431 GCF_000951045.1 Mandrillus leucophaeus | reverse complement strand
AAGATTATTATAAAGTACATAAACATAAAGTGATTCAAATACCTTAAAAACAAAGAATGAGAGATTAAAAAGGGACAGAGTAAAGGTGTCCCAATATCTTAGAATTATATCTTTAATATTTATTTATATCCTTAATTACCACAACGGTAAAGGGAGACGTTATATTTCAGTTATTAATTTATGTCTTTATTATAATCTTGACATCTTCCTAGATTTTTTAATTGAAATATATACATGAAGGAATGAACAAATAATAATACCTTACAGCCACTTTTCTATTATCTAGTAAATATATAATGTACTAATCTTTACTGTATGCAGGCATTCATATTATAACTGCAAAGAGCCTTATTTGCTTTATCGCATCTAATCTCTGTAACAACTCTGTGAAATTAGTCTATAATTTCCTTGTTTTATACGTGAGAAAACCAATACTTACAGCAGATACATTATTTTTTTAGAAGCCAAGCCAAGAAATAATAATTCCAGGAATTAAACCGCAGTCTGGCCAACTCCAAATGCCCTGCTTTATCAACTACCCGCCGATCTGCTGAGTTTCTCTCATGTCCTAATTTAATCATTGATCAGCTGATCCCCTACTAACATGCATGTATTTTGAAGTTGGATATCATATTGACACAATCAAAAGGTTTTCTCTGTAAAATTCACTAAGTAGGAGGTAACTTTTGCAATAGAAGCCCATACAAGGGTTGTACATATACGTGTGTATATTTATTTATATAGATACATTAATTTATATTTATGTGTATATATACATACACAAACATGTATATATAGCTGTACATACCGTAGATTAATTAGTGGATGATACTTTGCAAAGTCAGTTTCTTGGCAATAAATATTTTGTTTGCTGTGTCTCAATCATCATCTCTAACTTAATAATCTGATGCATAGTTTTAATCAAAATGACTGCTGTCCTTACCTTATGGTATTCTACATGCCCAGAATTAAAGCAATTCAGAGTATCCCTTTTAGAAAGATAAAATAAAAAGTACTGCACATAACATAATGAAGAAACATCAATTAACCACATGTCGGTCCTTTTTAAGTCAAGTGAGTTAAAGGAGGAAGGACAAAATATAAAGTGGAACTCTGTTAGTGAAATGAGAAACGTTAAAATAGTTTTTAAATCACATGATGGGATCCCAAAACCTATGCTCTGGGATACAGACTGCACCACAAGGTGAGTTGATTATGAAGGGTTACGGAGACCTGACCTTGAGAAGGAGTGCTCTCACCTGAACCACCTGGTGGGCATTGGTGTCATTGAGCACCAGCTCAGTGAGGGCAGCACAGCAGGCTGGAATGAAAACAATCAAATGCATAGTGTGCATCATTACAATAAATACACTTTCACATGAATACTCTTGCTCCACAGGGTATTTTTATTATTTTGCTATGCTTGTTAGCAAAGTAACTCCTCAAGAAACACTAATTTTCCTTCTGGCACAGCTCTGGAAGAAGAGAAGTTGGCTTGTAATGGCTTCTAATTCTCCTCTCCATGTATTTCCTGTGCACATCTATTCCACAGCAGCCATTTATTGAGAACTTACTGTGTACCAGGAGGCAAGTACTGTATCTGTCCATTTCATTGCAATCCCCAGTGCCCAACACATGCCCTGGCACTCAGCAGGTGCTCAACAAATATGTCTATAATGGTTGATAAATAAAAGAATGCTTTAAATATATTATCCAATTCAATCCTTATAATAAGAGTATGCACTATGATTACCAGTGTTAGTGGTGAGAAAACAGTTTCAAAGAGTTACTAGACTAGGCCACACAACCAGTAAGTGGAAACGATCAGGAGTGCAGCCCCAGTCTGCCAGACGTTAAATCCCCAGCCCTAAACAGCACCACTCTTGCCTCCTGACAGCCACTGTGGCAGCCTTTGGTGGCATTTTGCACTGAAATACTTGTGCTCTCAGAAGTATGCCAGACTCTATAGCACAGAGCTCCTATAAAGGATAATTCCATTTTAGTGTGCTAAAGATTTTACATATATTCCCATAGAATTCTCACAATGATCTTCTATCACTGATATCATGATTATCATCACCATTTTACATAAACAAAACTGAAGCTTGGAGAAGTTAAGGAACTTGCCCAAGGCCATATAGCCATCAATGAGGGTGGAGTCAAAACTCAAACCCTACTCTTAACCCTTTATGTTTTTAATTTTTATTTTCCATTTTTATTTAGGTATTGATATGGTTTGGCTGTGTCCCCACCCAAATCTCATCATGAATTGTAGTTCTCACAATTCCCACGTGTCATGGGAGGAACCTGGTGTGAAGTGATTGAATTATGGGGGTGGGTCTTTCCTGCACCGTTCTCATGATAGTGAATGAGTCTCACAAGATTTGATGGTTTTAAAAATGGGAGTTTCCCTGCACAAGCCCTCTCTTTGCCTGCTGCCATCCACTTAAGATGAGATTTGCTCCTCCTTGTCTTCCGCCATGATTGTGAGGCCTCTCCAGCCATGTGGAACTGTAAGTCCATTAAACCTCTTTCTTTTGGAAATTGCCCAGCATGAAAATGGACTAATACAGTAAATTGGTACCAGTAGAGTGGGGCTTTGCTGAAAAGATAACAGAAAATTTGAAAGCGACTTTGGAACTGGGTAACAGGCAGATGTTGGAACAATTTGGAGGGCTCACAAAATGACAGGAAAATGTGGGAAAGTTTGGAACTCCCTAGAGACTTGTTGAATGGCTTTGACCAAATGCTGATAATGATACGGACAACAAAATCCAGGCTGAGGTGGTCTCAGATGGAGATGAGCAAATTGTTGGGAACTGGAGCAATGGTGACTCTTGTTATGTTTTAGCAAAGAGAGTGGCGGCATTTTGCCCCTGCCCTAAAGATCTGATGGAACTTTGAACTTGAGAGAAATAGTTTAGGGTATCTGGCAGAAGAAATTTCTAAGCAGCAAAGCATTCAAGAGGTGACTTGAATGTGTTAAAGGCATTGAATTTTAGAAGAGGAATACAGCATAAAAGTTTGGAAAATGTGCAGTCTGACAATGCAATAGAAAAGAAAATCCATTTTCTGAAGAGAAATTCAAGCCAGCTGCAGAAATTTGCATAAGTAATGAGCCAAATGTTATTCCCCAAAATAATGGGGAAAATTTATTCAGGGCATGTCAGAGACCTTTACGGCAGTCCCTCCCAACACAGGCCTGAAGGTTTAGGAGGAAAAATCGGTTTCATGGACTGGACCCAGGGTCCCTCTGCTGTGTGCAGTCTAGGGACTTGGTGCCCTGCATCCCAGCCATTTCAGTCATGACTAAAAGGGGCCAGGGTACAGCTCAGGCTGTTGCTTCAGAGGGTGGAAGTCCCAAGGCTTGGCAGCTTCCATGTGGTGTTGAGCCTGCATGTACACAAAAGTCAAGAATTGAGGTTTGGGAACCTCTGCCTAGATTTCAGAGGATGTATGGAAATGCCTGGATGCCCAGGCAGAAGTTTGCTGAAGGGGCGGAGTTCTCATGGAGAACATCTGCTACAGCAATTCAGAAGGGAAATGTGGGGTCAGAGTCCCCACACAGAGTCCCTGCTGGGGCACTGCCTAGTGGAGCTGTAAGAAGCAGGCCACTGTCCTCCAGACCCTGGAATGGTAGATTCACTGACAGTGTGCACTGTGTGCCTGGAAAAGCCAAAGACACTCAACATCAACCCGCGAAAGCAGCCAAGACGGAAGCTGTACCTCGCATAGCCACAGGGTAGAGCTGCCCAAGATCATGGGAATCCATTTATAGCATCAGTGTGACCCAGATGCAAGACATGGAGTCAAAGGAGATCATTTTGGAGCTTTAAGATTTGACTGCCCTGCTGGATTTTGAACTTGCATGGGGACTGTAGCCCCTTTGTTTTGGCCAGTTTCTCCCATTTGGAACAGCTGTATTTATCCAATGCCTGTACCCCATTGTATCTAGGAAGTAACTGACTTGCTTTTGATTTTACAGGCTCACAGGCAAGGGACTTGCCTTGTCTCAGGTGTTGGACTGTGGACTTCTGAGTTAATGCTGAAATGAGTTAAGACTTTGGGGGACTGTTGTGAAGGTATGACTGGTTTTGAAATGTAAGGACATACGATTTGGGAGGGGCCAAGAGCAAAATGATATAGTTTGACTGTGTCCCCACCCAAATCTCAATCTTGAATTGTAACTCCCACAACTCTCACATGTCACGGGAGGAACTCAGTGGGGGGTGACTGAATTATGGAGGCGGGTCTTTCCTGTGCTGTTCTCCTGATAGTGAATGAGTCTCGCTTGAGATCTGACGGTTTTTAAAATTTTTTTTTTGTAAACCCATGAAAGTGCACTTAGTTTCCCTGCACAAGCTCTCTCTTGCCTGCCATCATCCATGTAAGATGTGACTTGCTTCTCCTTGCCTTCCACCATGATTGTGAGGCCTCCCCAACCATGCGGAACTGTAAGTCCATTAAACGTCTTTTTTTGTAAATTGCCCTATCTTGGGTATGTCTTTAGCAGCGTGAAAATGGACTAATACAGGTATAGAATAAGCTGTATAACGTAAACACATCTTAAGTGTATGGCTCAATGAGATATTACATATCTGTGTGCCCTGTAACCATCCTCCACCCAGAGGAATGTGTAGGCTATATTTCCAGTTCTCAAAGGCTCCTTGTGCCCCTTCTCAGGCATTTATTCCCCTATAATTCCACATCTAAGTAGCTGCTCTTCTGAATTCTATCACTATCAATCTCACCCACTCTTTGAATGATTGCTAGAAACACTTAGAGCTCTGAGATTCTGCTGGATTAGATTTCTGGGGAGCCTTCAAACAGTAAACCCCCAGCACAAGACCTTGTACTGAGACAGGGTCTTTTTAGAGTAAGCAGTAATGGCATTTTGAGGAGATCCTATGTCCTTGTTTTCACACATCTGTGAAGAAATATCTTCTGTATTCTTCAGGAGAAAATAGTAGACAGCAAGGAAAGCCTGCTTTCTCCCACTCCCCCACTCCCTTGTTTCCTCTCCCGCAATGTCTGCTCTTTCCCCTCAGAGTCCCCCTGTCTACTGCTGGCCCACACCACACCTCTCTGCTCCCTTTCTGTGGGCTGCTCTGGGGCACCCAACTTGGCCAATAGCACTCAGCACTCAGCACTACAGTGCACCAACTGCACTGTATCTCCACTTGTCCCAAAGGCCAGGTGCCCCCAGGCAGGACACAAACTGCATGACTGCTCAAGGTGGCCCTGCCAAAAAGCATTGATGCATTGCTGCTCCTGCTTGCATGTGAAAATCCTAGACAGGGCAGCATCTTTCAGTCTTCTCTTTGGAGCTCAAGAAGCATGGGGAAGGTATTCTCTTGAACCTGGTGAGACAAATGTGTGCACTGCAGATTCCCCCTTATGTAAGGTGCTCTGGGATCTAGAAAATTCTAGAAAGCATGACTCCGGCCACAGATCAAGCTGCATCCCCTAATCCAGTTTCCCTCATAATAAAGCTAATGTTTTGTCTCCCTATCTCTGACTTCTGAGTTTATCTCTTTCTGGGTTCAGAACATAGAAGGCAAAGAAAACATTTGTTATATCATTCATCTACAAGTCCGACACTGGGACCAAGAAGTTTCCAGCATCCACGTGGATTTCACCTCACATTTTTGTAAACTTCTAAATTGTGCCTACTTAACACTATTATACTAATCTATAATAGTGAATAATAATACAACATAGTAAATTATAGCATATCAAATAATAAAACATAAACACCTGCTTGAAGAGAGAAAGTATTTTCTTGTATTTCCCTAGGGCTCAAGTCTTCTGATAAATGAAGCTGCTGAATTCGGCCTGCAGCATTTGCACTGGACAGGCTTCCGATGGAGGAGCGATCAGAAACAAAATTTCTGTCTCTGAAAAAGAAAAGTTAATGCACAGACCATTTATCAATTTCCCTTCACCGTCAGTCCTTTCTATGTCACATTCAAGAAATCTTTGCCTCCCTCAGGTCATGAAGGCTTCATTATTGTTTCACTTTCCAATCCACCTGGAGTTGATTTTTGTGTATGGTGTGTGGTAAGAATCTTTTTTTTTTTATGGTTACTGAACTGATTCCTCACTATTTATTGAAAAGTGTCCTCTCCCCACTGCTTTACATGGCCACCTTTGTTTTTGAATTTTCTATTTTCCTGGAGTTGATTCACCTGAATACATCTTAGTCTTGATTATTCTCTGTTTTCTTTTTCCATGAACTTGCAATCTTCCTTTATTTTAAGAAAGTTCTCTTCTATCATACCTTGGAAAAGTTTAGCCCTTTTCATTTTACTCTGTACTTCCAGGATCTCAATTATCCACATGTTGAAAACCTGTCTTCTTCTATTGGGCATATCATTCATTTTCTAATTTCTTTTATTCGTTGGTCTTTTTCTTCTGCATTATATGTAATTTTTTCCAAGCTTACCCTACATTTTACTATTTCTATTTTTTTTCTGGTGATCTAGCTAATTTGTCGGTTCTGTAGGTGTTATTCAGTCCTTGCTTTCTTTCCTGGCTCTGCAGTCTTCTCCCCTTTTTGTGTCCAAAATTTGTTTCATCTTTAATCTCATTTCATAAATTCATGCTCTGCTTAATGTCCTTGATGAAATAAAGCATTCGCTTTTCTGTTTACTCTGTGCACTTTCTTCCATAATAGATTCTTCATCTGTCTTTTGCCTGCTTTGTTGTCTTTTATTTTACATAGTTACCATTTTTTTCCATGTATTTTTTTTTTTATAGCAGCAACTCCACCTGGATTTCTCCGTTCCTAAATGTAACATGGATGGAGTTTCCTTGACTTCCCTCTCATGTCATCTGGGTCCACTAGTGTCCTCCCTGTAATGAGCATGGGGAAGGTAATGGAGCTGAGCCTAGGGACATCACAGGTGGCGATCTTATCTGTCAACATTATTATCTTAAAACTCAAATTGTAGGGATCTCTTCACCTGAACAAGAGAGCCCTTTGGGAGCTGCCTTTGAGTGTGGGACGGCAGGTGAACAGGCATGAGAAAGTTTCATGGAAACTGCCCTGACAACAGTGGTGTTCATAGTCAAGCCACAAGACAGCCTGGCAACCTTTACCCCTAGTGCCAGCTGCAGTCAGCCCAGGGGCAGGAACGAGCTCTGAAAGGAAACTGTTTATCCAGCTGGGGTAATAAATTCTCCCAGAGCACCAGCACATATTTAACATAGAATAAGAGTTAAAATATGTCATTATCCCAGGGAAAAGTTTGCTAACATTGCACCATCAAAATGGACTGGAAAATGATTCTTTGGATGTGAAAGACCTCTTTTTCACCAAGGATAGTTATGACTTGAGCAAAAGAGAAAAGCTAGATTCAATTCTATACGAGAAAAAGGCAGGTTTTGTCTTTGAAATTCTGCTTAACTATTATAGAATTTCATTTTATTCTTAAGAAAACAGCTGTTCTCCAAGAGGGCAACCCACACCTATTGCAATAGGTATGGTTGTCCAATAATAAAGATATAACCACCGCCATGATCATCATTACCATCGTCATCCTACAAACCTAAATAAAAAACCTTTGGCAATTGTAATTATTTTGACCAAGGGGCTGGCTTATTATGTCACAGCACTAATGAATGACTTATAATTTATACTATAAAGTATTGATATCTTTATGTCACATTCATAAAGCAAGTAGATTGCCAACAGTCTATAAATTTTTTTCTTTGTTTAGGTAATGACAGATATTGTTAACAAAGTGACTGTTCATGTCTCTACAGTCTGTTCTTATGCTTCTGAATGTTCCCTCAGAGAAAATGAAGTTGGTAACACACAGTTCTGCAATATCCCTAGAAGCATAACAAGTACAAAGTCATAACAATATTGATTTGACAATATCTAGTTATATGAAAATTGATAAGTCCCTCTGCTTGTATTAAAATGAGCTTTATTTATGTACTGCAGATCATAAACATGATCTAGTTCAAATATGCATACTCATTTTTTTTAACTTTGATTCAGCACCCATAGAACTGAATTATACTTTAAAACAACATTAGGTAATAGAATCTTCCCATGGATGGTACCACAAGATATTATTATTCAATACTTCAATATATTTAATTCAGAAAATACAGGAGTTAGATTGCAACATGCTTCTAGAGAATTTCAATTGGAAACTAAACTATCCATTCTCTATGCTTCTGACTTACAATGTCACTGGAATTCTACTTTTAAAAGAGAGATGATGCCCACCTTAGAGGACCATTGAGAGAAAAGTAGAGAACTGGACTAGAGTTAGTAACATGGCAACCACTTGATTAATGATATCATCTTTGAAAAATAAGGATTATACACCTGCTCCTTTCATATAGGCTTTATTTTCTCTTTATAGATAATAATATATGTGCACACACAAACATTTTAGGAAAATATTAGTAATCTTTATACTTGGAATGACAAAATGCGTATACTAATTCAAGGAAAAGGTGACAAGACAAAGGTTTTCTTTAGGTTACTGGATTTCCATTCAGCCTTCACTATATTTGCAGATTGATGGCCTTCGACATTCCCAGCACTGTACTGGAGGTTGGTGATGCAAAGATAAATATATCCGGGTCCCCAAGGAATTTAAAAGATGAATGCCCCTGACATTGATGTAGAACATGCTTGTGACAAGTATAGATGACTGCGGAAGGCATGAATTACCAAAGAAACCCCAAAGCAGAAGGGAACGAGGTGAGCACACACCAATCTGCCATCTCGTCACAGAGTCCCCAGACTTCAACACATAGGGCAAAGTAGGCCAAAGCCCACTCTGACTCACCCTCGTAAAATATGAAGAAGCTGTTTGATGCCTCCCCAAATACGAATTTCCACGCTGGTCTCAGGGTCCTCACAAACCTGTACCAGAATCCAGACAACGCTCCAGAGCAGCTTCAGGTGGTCGGAGTGGAGCAGACTAAGGAGGACAGGTATCCCCTCGTAGAGCTTCACCTGCTCTTTCACCTGGGGCTCTGCACAAAGTAGGCGCAGCAGCTCCGCTGTTAGTCTGAAAGGGGTGGGGAGAGTGGGGGTGAGAATCACAATATCATGAGTTGATGACTTTACATTAAGACTAAAGCTATCATCAGTGCATTAAATATAACCCTAACATTTTGTAAGTCATGGGTCAACGTGCATTTTCTGTTAGGAGCCCGATCAAAATCAAACACTTTTAGCTTTACTAACCGTACAATCTCTGTCACAAGAACTCATCTATGCTGATAGCATGAAAGCAGCCATAGACAACATATAAAAATAAATTAGCATCCCTGTGTTACAATAAATCTTTATTTACAAAAATAAGCAGTGGAATAAACTTAGCCTGTGGGTCATAGTTTGCAGATCACTGTTCTAAATTATAGGCTCGTTGCATCATCATTGGTCTGGTTAAAAACCTACTGACCAGCATTGGCAGGGCGTGGTGGTGTGTGCCTGTAATCACAGCCACTTGGGAGGCTGAGGCAGGAGAATTGCTCGAACCCAGGAGGCAGAGGTTGCAGTGCGCCAAGGTCACTTGCGACTGCACTCCAGCCTGGGTGACAGAGCGAGACTCTATTTCAAAAACAAAAACTACTGACCAGCAAATAAGTATCAAGGACAAACAATGAGATCTGCATTGTGCAAAAAAAAAAAAAAAAGACAAAAAAAAAAAAAAAAAAAAAATTAAAAGCCTTATTCTAGTCTTCAGAAACTTACTATGTAATTGCAAAATAAGACATTCATAGAAAATGCCAAAAACACTACAATGCAGAGGAATTAAGGGCAAAGCACTCAGTGACTATATACTCAGTGTAAAGTGCATTAAATTGATGGTACAGACACAAGGTTCGGCTGTGCCATGAAAAATTATGATGATAAATGTTTTATAGAATCATCCTCAGTCCTCTAGTCTCATCCTTAAACACTCTCATCCTGGATAGTGTCATCCATTCCCAGGATTTCAAACACTCTTTCTACCTTGCCATCATGATCTCAGCCCAGGCATTGCTCCTAACCTCCGGAAGTTTTAGCCACATGGATGATCCACAAGTACTCACCACACTACCCCTAAACTCAAAGTCATTAGCCTCCTCCCCAGGTCTATTCTTCACCTTATATCCCCGACCTTGACTCATGGCACCACAATATTTTCAGTTTTCCAAGCCATAAGACTGGGAGGCATCAAGACACATATTCCTCTTTTCACATTCCTCCACAGTCAGTCAAGAGCTCTTAGTGTTTTCTATTTCCTGGGTAACTTCCGGGATGCTCTTGAACATCAGGCAGCTAGCTAACCCCCCTGCTCCTCCCCTCCTTGTAATCCTTGGTCACGCTCAAGATATAAACCCTTCTTTCATCTACCTTTCCAATATATTCATTCCCATACTGGGTTCTCATTCCTTTCCCCTGAACTGATTATCTATGGCTCCTCTCCCTCCCAAATTTTGTGCTCTGACATTAATAATAAATGTTCTTTGATAAATAGTATTCTTCACCTTCACAAACTTTCTACACCAAACATCCTCTCCTTGTTGTAAGTGGATCTCAATATGTGAATATAAACAAACACCCCCACCTCACTCCCACATACACTGCTATCAAAGTGATCTTTCAAAAAACAAATCTGATCATGCTTAAAATTTTTCCACGAGTCCCGATAATGTTTATGATAAAATTCACATTGTTATTTATCAGAGACCAGCATGACCTGGATAAAGGTGTCTTGTTGCCTTATCTATAAAATATGGGAAAAATAGGGTTAGTGTGCAGATCACATGAGTTAATATGCAAGGTGCTTAGAGCAGGTCTTGGAATAAATAGAACACTGATCAAAGTTAGTTACATTTTAAGTTTATCATTAACTATCTGCTCTAGTTCTCTGGCAGTTTCGTTCTTGTGCTCCTGCTGTGCCCAACCATCCCATTCCTCTAACACACCCAATTTCATGCCTCCATGTCCAAGCACATTCTGTTTTTACTTTGTCTCTCTCTCTCTCTGGCCAGATGTCTCCTCTTTCCTCCAGGAAACTTTGCATGACTCCACATTCTAATTGGGAAGTCTCTGCTCCGTGCTCCCAGAGTCCCCTGTGCATCTGTCTACTGTACCAGTTATAGCGCTGCCTGACCCTCTCCTACGTTACATATTTATAACTTATTCATCTTTGGCTTTCAACACCTGGTACCAAGCTTAGAACCTGGTTTGTTCAGATAAACAAGTCTATAAGTATTATCTAGATTTAATGCTCTTTTATGAGAGTTTTGAAGAAGAATACAAAAGGATTTACTATGAGTTAAGTGTCAGGGCTTCATTGCTTGAGATTTCTTTTTATCTCTTTTGCCTCTTTAGAAAATCACTCAACTAAATATCAAATGATGTAGATTGCAACTCTGTTTAAGCACAATCTAATAACTATCTGGATAGTTATTAGAACAATATGCAGTTCAAGTAAAAATGAATCCATTTTACTCTAGACTTTATTTTGAGTTATTAGAGCAGGTGATCACAAAACAAGTCAGTTGCTATCTTATTTTACTTGCCTTAATGCAAATGGATCTTAACAATCTAATCATTTATTGTAATACACAATTTGAAATTACTAAAAATAGACCCACCTCAGAGTTTCTTTCCCTAAAAAGGCAGGATATAAACAAACGCAATAAACAAAACATTAAAGATGATATCACAAAAATTTATTTCATCAGTCTCTATGTCCAGATCTAGAAGTAATGCAGGACTAAAGATAAATGGATATACTTCTTTGCTCTATTCTCCTTATATAAACTTAAACAGAAAATAAATGCCAAGCTGACTCATTATATTCAGTTACAATGTAAATAACACGACATAATAAAAATAATAACAAGTGTTTCTGTCAAATAAAGGCACTGCATTGTCTTTTTCTCCTGTTAGCAATCCTACCTTTTAGAAAGCAAGTCGTATTCATGTAAAATCATCAACAGATTCTCTACAATGTTGAGTTCACTTATCTTCTCCCTACATTCTGGACTGTAAATTGAAAAATATTAGCAATTACTAAAAGCATATTTTGCTACCTCCATGTATTAGTCCTTTTTCATACTGGTATAAAGAACTGCCGGAGACTGGGTGATTTATAAAGGAAAGAGGTTTAATTGACTCACAGTTCAGCATGGCTGGGGAGGCCTCAGGGAACATAAACAGTCATGGTGGAAGATAAAGAGTAAGCAAGGCACCTTGTTCACAAGGCAGCAGGAAGGATAAGTGCCGAGCGAAGGGGGAAGAGCCCCTTATAAAACCATCAGATCTCATGAGAACTCACTCACTATCACAAGAACAGCATGGAGGAAATGGCCCCATGATTCAATTACCTCCACCTGGTCTCTCCCTTGACATGAGGGAATTTTGGGGATTATAGGGATTACAATACAAGATGAGATTTGGGTGGGGACACAAAGGCTAACCATATAAATTCGCTGTATTTCTATTATATTTATATTCGCTCCAATATTATCTTGGGAGAAGAGATCAGAAAACAAAAGGAATCATATGTTATTCACAGAAAAGCAATGGTCCACTTATTGTCTTAAAAACACTTAAAATAATCATGACATTTATAAGGAGAAAGATCTTCTTGAAAATTTTTCAAAGCCCACAAATGTTTGAAAATGTTCTGTATGTTAAAATTCTCAGGTAAGAATGAATTAAGAAGGTCAAAAAGATTCAGCTGCCAAAGAAAGATTATGGTGATTTTGAAATTAGAAGTAACTGAGGGTTAGATAAAAGACTAAGTAAACATTTCCAGTCAGGAAATAAAAAGAAAATTTTAAACTATGATTTGCCTTTCCAGTTTAAATTTTTAAATAATGCTTTCTATCCAGGATTCTCTTCAACATGTTATTTCACACTTATGTATCAAGAAATTTTATTAAGTAGTTGACAAAGTAACTGATTATTTTGCATCCTTCCCACCTAAATTGCTATAGTAGTAGAACTGGAAAGTATAGCAGAATATACTACTTACCTTTCTGCTAAACTAGCCAGAGCCAGAAGGGAACCCAATAGAACATTAGTATCTCGGGCACCAAGTAAATTTACTAATGTCTGAAAAATGAAGTAAAATAAAGTTTAATTATATAAGTACTACAAGCTTCTTTTTTCAACATTAACATTAATTTATTTTCCATTACCAGCCACTTGAATGGCAAAATGTTTCCCTCTCAAGATCATACAGGCTTAACCTTTTTGTTTTGTTTTGTTTTGTTTTGTTTGCTTAGTAGTTTATAATGTATGTGCATATACAATTAAGCACAAACTGTATATATAATGTTAAAGCTGCTCTCTCTTATGTTTTTTTCTTAATGTCATCTACCGAAATTTTTTCATGGCATTAAAAATACCTTTATAAACACTTTTTGTCAATATAATCAAGTTGTTTATTTTATTATGGCTTTAACCATAGAATAGTGAAAAAATATTATGGCCTCTCAAGCCTTATGCAGTTTCTTTTTTATTTTTTGTAGTCAATATAAAAGTTTATTCTTAAAAAGAGTTTTATTAAACATTCAAAATATCCGGTTCTTTACAGATGCAGGAGTCCATCTCTCCTTACTTTGGAACTCTTGAGAGTAACCTCTGGTAGCCATTCCTTGCCCAGGACAGGAAGCAAAAGGCATCAAGCCACATGACCAGCCTGGTTCTCATACTTCCCTCTATTTCCATGTGCCCAAGTATTCTCTGCCCCTTCTGATCCCACCCTGGGGAGAACCGGGACAATTAATGACATAAATTACAACAGTGGTGGAGATCAGCCATTGAGAACTCACTTTGAGCTAGGCACTGTGCTAGTCACTTTCCAAATTATGAAACTATTTTTCAACAAAATATTGAAATTTTCATTCTTTTGCCAAATTAAAGAAGATATGAATACTATCGAGCATTCCATTTGCCTCTCAGATTTCTAATTGATGTTGAAGGTGCACCATTGATGCTCCCAAGCATCATCCTAAATAATATGACTTAGCTGGAAGTCTGTATTTTGTCAGTGGCTTTCCCTGAATTCTTGTTAAGGCAGGTTTTCTTACTTGGAAAATTCTCTACATTTTCAGAATGCAGAGTGCCCCTGAAAAGTGCCTCCCAAAATGTCCCAGGTCAGAGCTGCAACCTGTGCAACGACTGCAAAGATAATTTTTATGTTTCCAGTATATGGATTTTTTGCCAAGTTGATTTCATTTTATCTTAATAAAGTTACCATTATCTTTGTTCATCTGATCCCTTCCTCTTTTTCTTCTCTCTTTTATCTCTGTCTTCTAATGTTTCCCAAATTTCAATCCATTACATATTACTTTCACAATTTTTGCCATATTCAATGAACACCTTTAATGTTAGCTCAAAACAATTTTCCAATTGTAAGCAATAGTATCTGTGAAATAGATGGCTATGGAAACAAAAACGTTGACCTGTGTATCACCTAGAATCATCCTCTAGACCATGAGCGGCATGTGTTAACACATTTTAGGCAATCTTACTCCCATATACACTAGAAAGTGGCTTCCTGGGATATGAAACTCAACAGGTTACTGAAACTTGGCTCCACATGGTTACAATCTAAACAGTTTTGCTATAAATATAGTCTGTTTTGACCTACAGTGGCAATCACATGTGGTTCAAACTACCATAGCCCCACATGCCATATGGAATTTATATGTATACATATGCACAATTTTATTTTTGTTGACTTATTTATAAATGTACACCTAGGGTGAGTTTATACATAGCCAGGGATTTTCAAGTAATATTTAAGCAATAAACCTAGTTGGTATTACATGGCATAGAAAAAAGGAAAGGAGTTCCAGAAAACGTGTATTTATTATATCTCTATAACTCAAAACGCTGGCAAAGAATATAAAAGGGTTGACAAAGATTCACAATTTTAGGCCAGGCTGCCAGGTTTCTGGATTCTAATTACACATGACTTAACTGCAAAGGCTCTGAACTTCCCAAATGTGAACGATTGCCATAGGGAGCTGAACCATTAACTCTTTCGGGGGCCACTCACCTTGTGGGCTCCACTTGTGGTGACCCATTCTCTTTGATCTTTGACTGCAGCAAGTTTTTGAAAGATATCTATAAAGGAAAGAAAGAGCGCAAAGAGGCATCTGGAGATTAAAGGGGGAGTACTCCCGGGAGCACAGATCTGCAGTACATATGGGTAGGCAGAGACAGGGCAAAGGGAATACAGACAGCACGAAAGGAACAACAGATGCAGGAGCAGCATGGCTACTTTTTTACCCCAAGAATTACTCCTCAAGCTCCACTGTTATTTATTTTGTAATGTTATTATAATAATGAAATCTAAAAATACCAAAAAAGGCAAACCTCTCTTTCCACTTAAATTTGAACACGTTTCTTAACATTACCAGTTCCAAGTGAGGCCTGTTCTTCAAAGGTCCTCTCTGCAAAGATTTCAACTTATAAAGAAGAGAGGGAAGGCCAGCAAATGAGAGGAACCTGCTAGTTTCCTCAGCTGAGGAAAACAGTCATCCTCAAAGAGAATTCCTGGTGCCCAGGGCTTGCCATAAACTCTTCTCTGCCCGGATCTGAGAACCATTGTGCTGCCCCACAGGAAGACACGGAGAGCCAGTCGATTCACACAAAGACAACGGACTGGCCTCCCACACGGCAGGACATCTGTGGCTCATCAAAGCTGGAGTGCAGGACAGCAAGGCGGGGAAGAGCCTCTAACGGGAGAAGATTGAGTGACTAAGGAATACCTCACACTCACAGCCCAACGTTTTCACATTCACAGCATCAGATAAGGTTTGTTGTTGTTATTTTTCTTTTTCCCGCTCTGGATGCTTCAGATTCTATGAGGTAGGTATCATGATTAACCCAATTTTATAGAAAAAAAAAAAAACTGGATAGTCTCTGACATTTTAACAGAAATAAAAAGAGGCAAAAATATGTTTTACCAAAATTTGCTTTTATGGAAGCCTCTCCTGCATTAAATAAATTGTGCTTTTCAAGGTAAGGGTTGTAATCTAAACATCTTCCTTTTGGCTGTATGTTGCCACTAAATATAACAACTGGCCAGGATGCTCAGCACCTGAGCTGTGTGTGGAAACATTAATAAATATTTAAAGCATCCTTGTTTCCTACTGCAAACACCATACTGCTTTTCTAGCAAGTCCACAAAACTGGCTGTGTCCCCACAACAACACTTACATGTCATGTTGACCAGCTTGTCCACAGTGTGCTGCTCTTCTCCATAGCCGAGGTACTCACTGGCTACAATCTCCATGTACTGCATGAAGGACCAAACCAACAAGCCAGTCAGGAGGACACCAAAAGCACACAAGGAAGCAAGGAACAAGATGCTGCAGTTCTTAAAATAAACTGTAGGTGGCACAACAGATTCATCAAATAATACTCATGCTCCTTCTGGGACTGTTACCACTCAAGCGCAAAAGGTGGCTGGGTTTCTAGATTCTTTGACTTCTCTTGCATGCTATGAAGTTGAGGGAAAGACCATCTCAAGATTCTATAAACTCTCGAAAGTCTCAAAATGACTCTTCACTAGGAAAGTTTGTGGTGTAATTTAGTATTCAAATACAAGATACATATAAGATACATAATATATAGTATATGGAATGTTTATTCTTCAATGTATCTTTTCAGGAGAATTTTTTATAATACATTGTATATATTTTATTGACATTATATTTTATAGTCTCTGAATATATGTCTAACCAGCATACATGCAGTTAGCAATAATCAGAATAAAATGAGCACTGAGTAGTCTGATAATTCTCACTGTGGATAATTGATTATAATAAGAAACAGGCTCAGGGAAACAGGTAGTTTCTAATATTATAAAAGAAGTTAAAATGGATAAGAAGATGCTTTGTAATATAATCTTATGAAATATTACGTTATTAAATGAGGTAAACCTCTAGTCAATTTAAAAAGGTTCTTGAAAAAAAAATGAATCAATTTTCTAAGAATATAATAAAATAAAGTAGATTTAATGTTAAATTGCCACAAACGTAATCTTCCATTAATTATTCAGAATGAGTTTGCAGGGCCACATGTTTATTATGAAAATCATTCTCTCTGTAAACATTATACAGGTTTTAGGAGACTAGCCTGTTCCAACTCAAAAACATGATCAGAAATTTTGTTTTATTCCAACCTGGCCAACATGGTG
>NW_012109975.1:531984-534574 GCF_000951045.1 Mandrillus leucophaeus | reverse complement strand
GCAACAAAACACATGTAAATGATGAGGGTAGAGGGCGAAGTATATTTTACTTGCAATTTATTTACTAAGTTGTCATATTTAAAATTATTTTGTGAAGGTCTACATTCTAATATAAATATGGAAAACGTATGGTGTGTCATTCATACTACCTTTAAAATAAACTATTAATAAATATGAAAGTTGGGTGGAGATTAAGAGAATGAATCTGTGCTCAGAACCGCAGCCTGCCCCCTCATTCTTCTTACCTCCTCCTGTGTCATCCTAAAATGTTTGAGTTGAGAAGAGCCATTAGACACCATTTCATTCAATATTCTCATGTTACAGATGAGGGAAACCAAGACACAGAAAGAAAACCATTTTGCATAACTGACGAACCTGGATGAGAACAGCATCACCAAACTCCAAGAACCCTCCGCTAGGTCTCTGCCTAGTGTGGTCCATGAACCAGCAGCACCCGCAGCACCTGGGAGCTGAACAGAAATGCAGAATCCTGCACCCACCCCAGACCTGCTCGCACTCAGTTTCAACAAGATCTCCGGCGCATACGCACGTACAGTACAGTTTGAGAAGCATTGCTCTAGGAGAGAAAGAGCTTCTCAAAATTATTAGATGAATGATCTTATTAGACCCATGCTCTAAAGAAATGTAGAGATAATGTTTGACAACGTCTCCTGATACAGGACTTTAAATTGTGAAATGAACCAGCCTGGAGATCTACTAAGAGTAAGTGCTCTCAGGTTAGCCACATTGTCATTTATCTCTAGACAAATATTCTCAGGTGGCTTTAACCTGCTTCATTACATCTGTATTGACATCTCTCTTCTTACACAACATGCACACAAGGAAGTTATTTGAAACGTAAACAAGAGCCATAATTTCAGTTCTGGGAAGTGCACAGGGACAAGTACATGAGCGTGGGGGAGAACAGTCTACTTCTGCCACGAAGCCAGCGGGTGGGTAGACTGCGAAAAGCCACAGCGGCCTTTTTCTCTCAAGGCCTCCTGGGTCAAGGTTTTCATAGTCTGTGTAAAGTGAACTTGGAAATACTAAACATGCTTACATCTAAATTAAATTTTAAAAGAACATTTAGAACTTAAATAAAAATAGTTTTGTGGGCCAGGCGCAGTGGCTCAAGCCTGTAATCCCAGCACTTTGGGAGGCCGAGGAGGGCAGATCATGAGATCAGGAGATCGAGACCATCCTGGCTAACCCGGTGAAACCTCGTCTCTGCCAAAAACACAAAAAATTAGCCGGGCGTGGTGGCAGGCGCCTGTAGTCCCAGCTACTCGGCAGGAGAATGGAGTGAACCCGGGAAGTGGAGGTTGCAGTGAGTTGAGATCGCACCACTGCACTCCAGCCTGGATGACAGATATAGGCTCCGTCTCAAAAAAAAAAAAAAAAAAAAATTCTGTGACTACCTATTAATTTGAAGCCTCATCAATACTATTCACTCTAGAAGAGCTATAATTAAAGAGCACAAGAATATTGTTCATATGATCTCTATTTGTGGTAGGAGGTTTCATACACATAAAAATTAAAATAACATTTAAAACCAGTTATATTTATTCACCAAACATTTTTTTTTCATTCCACCTATGTAAAATCTCTGAGTTAGGCTCTGAAGGAGACACAAATATGTAGATGGCAGGGGTGCCCTTTGCTGAGCTGTAAGCAAGCATAAGGTGGGTGTACAAACAACTGGAACTTAAGACAGAATGAGGTAAGTGTTAAAAGTAAATTATACACGCAGTGTTATAAAGGGTCAGAATAGAGACACCTCCTTCCTGCTGAGAGGACTAAGAGACACCTCATGTGGGTGGTGGTCTCCAAATGGGGACTGGAAGGATGGATGGATTTGCTGAGTAAAGATCGGGAACAGGTGAAAATAAAGGAGATTCCAGTAAAGAGAACAGGAGGCTCAAAGGTGAATAGAAATTGTACAGACAAAACATCAAGACATGCTGTAACTGTGATAGAAGCAGTTCCATAACTCCATGGAGGGCATTATTGGGAAAAAATGTTAGAAAATTAGGGTGGATTCCCACTGTGGGAGGACGTAGATGTGTGCCTGAATCTGAACGTTTTCAGGCAGACTATGATACCCAGTGAAAATGTGTGAGCAAGGGACTGGCCAGAATTAGCTGTGGGGACTTCCTTCCTTCTAGTCATAAAATGAACTAGAGATGGGGAGGCTATAAACTGGGAGCTCAGTTGGGGTCAGTGACAACAGGAATAAGAATGGAGAGAAAGGTGTAGTATTTGAAGCGATGTGATCAATCGAACATGAAGAAAGATTGGAAGAAAAGAAGCAAAGTTGAAGACATCAGTCTACTTGAGTGGGAGTGGCTGGGAACAACGTCATAAGTAACTAACACAGGGAAAGAGAAAGGAATAGACTGGGATAGAGGAGAGCACTCTATTTTGGACGTGCTGCAGGGCTGATAGGAGGCCCAGGTGAAAAAAAAATGCAACAGGCCACAGAAAGTGAAGTGAGGGCAAAAGATCAAAATCTGGGAGTTGTTCACATGAAGGAGATTCATTTGAAGCTTGGGAGTGGAAGACACCAAGGAAGAATATGATGTTTAAATGG
>NW_012109975.1:528321-530194 GCF_000951045.1 Mandrillus leucophaeus | reverse complement strand
GGCGCATGCCTGTAATCTCAGCTACTTGGGAGGCTGAGGCACGAGAATCACTTGAACCCAGGAGGCAGAGGTTGCAGTGAGCCGACATCGCACCACTGCACTCCAGCCTGGGTGACAGAGTGAGACCCTGTCTCAAAAAAAGAAAAGAAAGAAAGAAATTTTGTTTTATTTTATTAATAAATGCAAGCCTCTGAGTTGCTCAGTATATATATTCACTTGCTTACCCTCCCTCAGTAGGTAGCAAAGCAGAAAAATAAATAATGTCAAGATCCTTCCTTTCTTTGTCATCTATTTATTAGTATTTTATTGAGCACAGTAATCGTTTTCTTGTGTGAAAAAGTTTTGAACATCTTCATAATCAGGTTATTATCTTGCCAGGCCCAGCGGCACACACCTATAATCCCACACTCAGGAGGCTGAAGCAGGAGGATTGCTTGGGCCCAGCATTTTGAGATCAGCCTAGGCAACACAGTAAGACACCGTCTCAAATATATATACATATATATACACATACTTCTTTTCCTCCTACCATATGGTATATACAATGCTAAGGGCTTGAGCCTTCCAGCCATCGCCCCTTTTGTTGTTGTTGTTAGACGGAGTTTCATTCTTTTGCCCAGGCTGGAGTGCAATGGTGCAACCTCAGCTCACTGCAACCTCCGCCCCGCTAGGTTCAAGCGTTTCTCCTGCCTCAGCCTCCTGAGTAGCTGGGATTATAGGCACCTGCCACCGTGCCTGGCTGACTTTTATATTTTTAGTAGAGACGGGGTTTCACCATGTTGGCCAGGCTGGTCTCAAACTCCTGATCTCAGGTGATCCACCCATCTCGGCCTCCCAAAATGCTAGGATTACAGGCGTGAGCCACTGCACCCGGCTGCCTATTTCTTATTATTATTATCTAAAGACATGTGACCCTTTATAGCACCTTCTCATTTCAACAGGCTGAGCAAAGTGAGCCCAATCAGCCAGAACAAAATGTCGTGGGTTCCTCCCTGCTCTGTGAGTATCATGCCTCACACTCACACTTAACCCCACCTGTCCCTCTCTGGGGCAGACAGCATAACACAGGAAAGCCACACACCCTTTTAACTCTTGCTCAGAGCAGGCAAAAACTGAGAAGGCGAGACCAGCCACCACAACAGGAATCTTACCTGAGCCAGGTTTTCAATCCCACCCAAGCTATGGAGGATTTCCTAATAACATAAAAGCAACAAAACACATGTAAATGATGAGGGTAGAGGGCGAAGTATATTTTACTTGCAATTTATTTACTAAGTTGTCATATTTAAAATTATTTTGTGAAGGTCTACATTCTAATATAAATATGGAAAACGTATGGTGTGTCATTCATACTACCTTTAAAATAAACTATTAATAAATATGAAAGTTGGGTGGAGATTAAGAGAATGAATCTGTGCTCAGAACCGCAGCCTGCCCCCTCATTCTTCTTACCTCCTCCTGTGTCATCCTAAAATGTTTGAGTTGAGAAGAGCCATTAGACACCATTTCATTCAATATTCTCATGTTACAGATGAGGGAAACCAAGACACAGAAAGAAAACCATTTTGCATAACTGACGAACCTGGATGAGAACAGCATCACCAAACTCCAAGAACCCTCCGCTAGGTCTCTGCCTAGTGTGGTCCATGAACCAGCAGCACCCGCAGCACCTGGGAGCTGAACAGAAATGCAGAATCCTGCACCCACCCCAGACCTGCTCGCACTCAGTTTCAACAAGATCTCCGGCGCATACGCACGTACAGTACAGTTTGAGAAGCATTGCTCTAGGAGAGAAAGAGCTTCTCAAAATTATTAGATGAATGATCTTATTAGACCCATGCTCTAAAGAAATGTAGAGATAATGTTTGACAAC
>NW_012109975.1:523322-525891 GCF_000951045.1 Mandrillus leucophaeus | reverse complement strand
AGCAAGAAAAAGAGAGTTTTATGGTTCAATCAGTTTGGGAAATAATTAGGCAAAACAGATTTAACAAATTCTCTATCTCAGGACTCTATTACTCCTGTGGAATAAAGTTTGAGAGGTGCTGCTATAAAGTAGAGGAATGAGAAAGACGCTTACTCCCTCTTAGAGAATTTTGTCATTATGTTATGTACTCAAGAATTTAACCTTCATTTATGAAGTGAACACTTTCCCTCCATGCTCCTATGGAAAGTGGAACAAGGCCAGGAGATTGCTCACAGACCCTGGTCTTCCTTGCATTTCCTTTCCTTATACCAACAGGACTGTACTAACCCAAGAGTGTAAACTGAAGAAAACCATGACTACAAGGTATGTATACACATGGGCTTAACAGTTCTAGTTACTGACTTGAAAAGCAAATATGACTGCAAGCTTAGATTACAGCAACGCGCCCTATGTGCCTGTTTAGCCCTCAGCATCTCTCCCCTGTCACAGGCCAGAGGGTCATAAAACTGGTTTGTATATTTCTCAGTCTACTAACCTGGAGAAAGTCCCCTGGTTAATCTGAACTTCAGTTCAATCTGTAAACTGTGAACAATGTCCTTGCTAAGCTTACCTCCTGAATTGTTCCTTTTTAAAAAACAAAAATAGAGCCAATAATACAATACTGGTAGAAAGGATGTTTTTAAAAATGGAGCACATTATGCCAATATATTTTTATTAGAGCCCAAACTGTCATTTCCGTTTAGGTGCTCTCATCCTCAGCCTATGTGGCAACTAAATCAATGAATGCTGAACACACTGCATAACCTTAAATACTGAATTACTGACATGACCATTTACTCCTCTGTCCAAAAATCATTAGTGGCTCCATAAAGTTTATTCTTTGGTTATGATTTTAATGCCCCTCTGTGGACTGGCCTTTACTTATCTTTCTAGGTTTGGAACCGTAAACACTCTTCTAAAAGGCTTGGTATACTCGATTTGTAGGAGCATGAGAAAAAAGGAAATATTAGAGATACTTCTAAAGTTTTCTATGCTGAGTCTGACAAAATATGGTGCCATTAAAAGAATGAGGAATTGATTCCAAAAGTTCAAGGATGGGGGGAAGAATTGAAGAGCTCCATTATAAAGTTATTGAGTATAATATGCTACAATTGTTGTTCTCAAAGTTTTTGTCTCAAACCCCTTTACGCTCTTAAAAATTACTGAGAACCTCAAAGAGCTTTGGTTTATATGGATTAGAATGTATCTGTTTATATTTATTGCATTAGAAATTAAAAGTAAGAAATTTTTAAAACACAAGAATACACAAGTACATATGTTCCATCAGCTCCCAGGGCCATGATGTCACGAGATGTTGTGTAGCTTAGGGAAAATTCCACTGCACACATGTAAGACAGAGAGTGAAAAGACAAATAACATCATTTGGAATAATTTAGCATCATGTTGGAGATAGATTCCATCTTGTGGAACCCCTGAAAGGGTTTCAGAAACCTGTAAACAGTACACGGGCCACATTTTGAGAACCACTGTGCTACTGTGTCATCGAGGTGGTTGTCTAACATGTCTCTGGAAACTTGGGACTTAAAGGGGAAAGTTTGAGGCTGAAGATATGAACTTGTGAACAAACAACAACAACAAAAAGATAGTTGAAGCCAAGAGCTTGGAAGATATGGGAGAAGACAATAAAGAAAAAAAACTTTGGGGAAGGTTATTTAGGAAGACAAGGTGAAGAAGAGGAACGCGTAAATAATACTCCAAATATGCTGAATAAAAGCTAGAGGTTCTCAGGATCAGTACAGGCAAAGAGAAAACGTGGTAAAGTGTACCTGCTGCTATAAACAGGTTGGGGAATGTAAGCGCTGAGAGAAGACTACTCAATCCAACTATTTTTTATTATTGTTTCTAACATAATTGCAGTTCGGGATCTTTTAAGGTTTTCTCTTTATCTTTGATAAGCAATGTACTATGGCTTCACTATAATGAATCCAGGTGAACGCTTATCTTTATCCTGCCTGGGACTCCAGCTGCAACTGAAATCTCAATACGTGTCTTCCTTTAATTCTGAAAAACTCTAAACAATTATATCTTCAAAATGGCTTCTCTGTCATTCCTTCCAGTCTTTCCTGGTTGGAACATTCACTAAACATATAGTGGAAACTCTGTACTGGCAGGAAAGATCCAATTTACAAGCTACCAGTTTGCAACCTCTAAGTCAAGGAATGAGGACTGCAGCGTGGCCCAGTGTGGTCTATTCAAATGGCTTCCAGAGAGACCCTTGTACATAGAATTCAGTGTGCAAGTTATGCAATACATCAGTCCTGGTGGAAAGGAACTGGATTCAAGAGACATAGCCTGACCTTTCAAGAAATAGAGTATGAAAGTAGGAGAAGGACTTGAAGGAATAGCTGGGTCAAGAGAAGGACATTTTTATGGTAAGGAAAAACAGAGCGAGAGCAGGTAGAAGAGTAAGCCTTGGCCAGGAGGAGGAATATTACTTCTGAAATATGAGGGAAGTAGAGTTGCAGGATAACCCAAATATTTCAAACAACAAAGAGAAAATGAGATAGTT
>NW_012109975.1:477591-523272 GCF_000951045.1 Mandrillus leucophaeus | reverse complement strand
CATTTACTCCTCTGTCCAAAAATCATTAGTGGCTCCATAAAGTTTATTCTTTGGTTATGATTTTAATGCCCCTCTGTGGACTGGCCTTTACTTATCTTTCTAGGTTTGGAACCGTAAACACTCTTCTAAAAGGCTTGGTATACTCGATTTGTAGGAGCATGAGAAAAAAGGAAATATTAGAGATACTTCTAAAGTTTTCTATGCTGAGTCTGACAAAATATGGTGCCATTAAAAGAATGAGGAATTGATTCCAAAAGTTCAAGGATGGGGGGAAGAATTGAAGAGCTCCATTATAAAGTTATTGAGTATAATATGCTACAATTGTTGTTCTCAAAGTTTTTGTCTCAAACCCCTTTACGCTCTTAAAAATTACTGAGAACCTCAAAGAGCTTTGGTTTATATGGATTAGAATGTATCTGTTTATATTTATTGCATTAGAAATTAAAAGTAAGAAATTTTTAAAACACAAGAATACACAAGTACATATGTTCCATCAGCTCCCAGGGCCATGATGTCACGAGATGTTGTGTAGCTTAGGGAAAATTCCACTGCACACATGTAAGACAGAGAGTGAAAAGACAAATAACATCATTTGGAATAATTTAGCATCATGTTGGAGATAGATTCCATCTTGTGGAACCCCTGAAAGGGTTTCAGAAACCTGTAAACAGTACACGGGCCACATTTTGAGAACCACTGTGCTACTGTGTCATCGAGGTGGTTGTCTAACATGTCTCTGGAAACTTGGGACTTAAAGGGGAAAGTTTGAGGCTGAAGATATGAACTTGTGAACAAACAACAACAACAAAAAGATAGTTGAAGCCAAGAGCTTGGAAGATATGGGAGAAGACAATAAAGAAAAAAAACTTTGGGGAAGGTTATTTAGGAAGACAAGGTGAAGAAGAGGAACGCGTAAATAATACTCCAAATATGCTGAATAAAAGCTAGAGGTTCTCAGGATCAGTACAGGCAAAGAGAAAACGTGGTAAAGTGTACCTGCTGCTATAAACAGGTTGGGGAATGTAAGCGCTGAGAGAAGACTACTCAATCCAACTATTTTTTATTATTGTTTCTAACATAATTGCAGTTCGGGATCTTTTAAGGTTTTCTCTTTATCTTTGATAAGCAATGTACTATGGCTTCACTATAATGAATCCAGGTGAACGCTTATCTTTATCCTGCCTGGGACTCCAGCTGCAACTGAAATCTCAATACGTGTCTTCCTTTAATTCTGAAAAACTCTAAACAATTATATCTTCAAAATGGCTTCTCTGTCATTCCTTCCAGTCTTTCCTGGTTGGAACATTCACTAAACATATAGTGGAAACTCTGTACTGGCAGGAAAGATCCAATTTACAAGCTACCAGTTTGCAACCTCTAAGTCAAGGAATGAGGACTGCAGCGTGGCCCAGTGTGGTCTATTCAAATGGCTTCCAGAGAGACCCTTGTACATAGAATTCACTGTGCAAGTTATGCAATACATCAGTCCTGGTGGAAAGGAACTGGATTCAAGAGACATAGCCTAACCTTTCAAGAAATAGAGTATGAAAGTAGGAGAAGGACTTGAAGGAATAGCTGGGTCAAGAGAAGGACATTTTTATGGTAAGGAAAAACAGAGCGAGAGCAGGTAGAAGAGTAAGCCTTGGCCAGGAGGAGGAATATTACTTCTGAAATATGAGGGAAGTAGAGTTGCAGGATAACCCAAATATTTCAAACAACAAAGAGAAAATGAGATAGTTCCCACTGGGATGGCCTTGGGCTTCCCTGTAAAACAGAGGATGATATAATTTGATGAGAATCATGGGGTAGGAGAGGGTTTGGGTGAGAAAAGTGAAGATGGTTTGGAAGAGCCGCTATGGACCCTGCAGTACTGACCAAACAAGAGAGGAAAGGAATAGATACCCAAGAAAAAGGCATGCCGACAGTCACTGGCGTAAGTAAGTCACAAGTCATAGTAAACCCCAGCATAGCTTTGTGACTTCAGCCAACAATTCTTGGCACCTCAAGATGTTGAACAACTGCCTGAGCACGTGGTCTTCTGTACGGAAAGAGTGCCAGGGAGGACAGACTCGGAGATAATTCCCTTCTATGGAGAGGCTGGCCAGCAGGACAATATTCGTTTAATATGTGTCTTGGTCACAAAATCTCATAAACAAAGTCGTCTCTGAATTTTTTCCTTCAGAGGGCAGTACAATCAACCCTGTTCAATCTACCCAGAACGAGACTAAGAAAGGCAGAACTTTAGATGGGAGATTAGCAGAGTAAGACACTCTTATCAACAGTTTTTCTGAACAAACAGAACATCTCTAGGACAAATATTTGCTAGTTCAAGTCAGATTAACCGGACCTTCCTCCTGGAAAACTTTATTAATATTATACATAGAATGTTTTCATCTAAACTGAGACACATTGGGGAATAAAAGAGGGTGCTATGAATAATTAAGTGGGAACAGTGAGCATATAAGACTGATCCAGGCAAAAGGAAACGTATGACCCATGCTCATTTATACATGACCCAAACAGAATTGCAAAAAGCAGCTCAGAAATGCGTGGAACACACAGTTCTGTATGGTTGGTCACAGGAAAATAAGGATGCTTACCTACCCAGAAAACTGTGAGCAACAAGGACAGAAAGCCATTTCAAGGATGCCCTGGCTCACATATCCAAAGGGCTGTGGTTAACTAAATTACAATAGCACAAGGCCAGTTTAGAACACAGTATGAGGAAGAGGACTATTCTTCTAATGGAAAGATGTGTAGTGCCCATGAATCCCAGAAGAGTCCAATCAGAGTAGGCTCTGTGGCTGGTTGATACCAAAATACTTTCTCAAATGCCGAGTATGGAAAATATGGTTACTTCTGAAATATGAGGAAGGTAGAGTTACAGGATAACCCAAATATTTCAAACAACAAAGAGAAAATAAGATAGCTCCCACCGGGATGGCATTGGGCTTCCCTGTAAAACAGAGGATGGTTACTTTTCCAAACTTGGCACTTAAAGGAAACATATGCTGACTCAAATAGTAATTCATCAATAACATCGAGTTCAAAATTAAAGGTGTGAGCTTCCTAGTAGCTTATGAGGACAGGGCATAAAAGGAAATACTTTTTTGGTTAAAAAAAAAAAAAGTGTTAAGTAAGCTTTTCTTTAGAGCCTCACAGCTAAAGCACTATGTCTTTGCTACTCAAAGTATGGGCCATGAACTAGTAGCAATAGCATCCCTGGGAAACTTGTTAGAAATGAAGAATCTTGTTTATACCTACTGAATCAGATTCTGCATGTACAAGATGTCCAGGTGATTCCCATGCACATTAAAGTTTGAGAGGCACTAAAATCAGAGGCCAGGCATGGTGGTTCATGTGTGAACCACCACGCCCAACCAGGAAAAGATTCTTGACCTCAGTGCCCTCCTCTGGGGAACGTGAGAGGCTCCTTGCTCACCTCTAACTCAAATTTGACTCTAGAGGTTGGGAAGGGATTGACCCTGGAGCAGCTAATAAAGCTCCACTGGCTGCTTCTCAGCCACATGAGCAGGCCACCACTCATCACTGCTGACTTAGACCTAGGGAGCTGCTTGACCTTGAACACGTTTGAAGCTGTGGCCAAGCGTATACCTCCTTGAACGGTAAATGTTTTAAAATGCCAGGTAGCAAAGAAAACATAGACCAAAAAGTTCAATCCACTTAACCCCATAAGTAATACAACAGAAATATACAAATTTTTTGTCCCCATTAAAGTGCTCCTCTCAAATCTTTTTAAATAGTAGATGAGACATTCCCCATATATGGAAGCTATTGAGTTGTGAGAGAGAAAACAAAAAGTAAACATGGACTACTTCAAAGAAAAGCCCACCAGTCTTTTATTATGACTTTATAACAAGTAAAATATATATACGTATATTTTTCCAACCAACCTGATAACATGGATCCCTCATTAGTAGCCTCAGACAGATTAACACTCTCAGAAAATGAATAGATGGGGCTCGATTAACCCACTCTCTGAAATAAGAAAACAAGAGAACATGTTCACGTTTAAAACCCCAGTGTGACAATTCATAAAAGTACAAGGCTATGAAGAAGTACAAAGAACACACAAAGCACTTAGTTTATTTGCACTGGGGACTGTTATTTGGTACTTGAACACTTCACCCATTTTAATTCAAAACACATTTAAACTATCTTTATCAGTGTGGAGGAGAGGCCTCCCAAACTTATTTGGTTTATGCCACCACCCTTACTCACTCAGCAATATTTCATAGTACACTAAGATCAAAAGAAAGAGCAAAATGTTCCAAAATTTAGGTAGACCCAACTTGGTAAGAATTTATGCCATAACAAATTGGTATCCATTTGAAAAAAATAATACATTACATCAAAAGATTATTTTCATAGCCACACTTATTTATTAATGCAAGTGTGTGCATTAGTGGACACAAAACAACTTCTCAAGCCTGGAAATCAGTTTGGACTTCACCATCCTTGTTTTCTCTTCCCCTGACTTTAATAGAGTACTTGTTTTTTTATCATAGCAACCACTGAAAACTCAGCTTCTGAAAGATATGCCATCAGCTAAAGGAAGGCAGGATGACCTAACATTGAAATCACAAACTGCCTTCAGTTGTTCCTGCTGTATCTGATGGATGTTGAGGAGCACTGAGGGTGTTTTGGGTTTTGTTTTTTAGAAAATTGAAAATAGCTCACAGTGCCCCCTGGGAGTTCTCTGTAGCCCTGGGGCACTTCGGTGCTCAGTTTGGGAAACACAGGGATAAAGTTTTTTTTAAATTAGTTTCCCCAGAAGCAGACCCTGAGATGAAGATTAGTGTGTGCAAATTCATGATTGAAAACATGCTCTCAGGAGAGACCAGTAAGAGAGTGGCAGAAACAGGAAAGGGAAGAGGAGAAATCCAAGCAAGGGTATGACATCAGGCAAAATCTCCTCTTAACCCAATCAGTGGGGCTCTGGAATGTAAGTTACCACTCAGAGTTGTCCTATACTGAGGCAACGGCACTGGGCTTTTCTATACTACTGAAGCTGTTGCCATTAGCTAACAGCTGCAGGAGGGACTGATGGAACATTCCCAGACACTCCCACTGGCTCTCTGTGCCTGCAGGCAAGGCAGACTCAAGGAACCTGAGGGTGGCTGGTGCAAGTGTTGTTGGACAGGAAGGTGCCAAAACCAAAAGGGTGAGAACAGGAGGATTCTGGGCAAAGCACCAATATTACCCTACAGTTCTATAGTGAGATTCAGCGGAACCCTTTGAAATTGAAGTCACAGTCACTGGATAAGTCATACTATGGCAGAAACTGAAGGTGTATTTGCCACAGGTCTGTTCAGAGGGGGGAAGAAAAACACCTGGATTTTTGCTTCAAATATTGAATACAGCCAGTATCCAAAATACCATGATCAGATTTCTAAAGAACTATTTAACTTAAAAGTATCACTTCAATGTCATCAAATGCTACAAGTATTCACTCAACTGCATTTTGAGAGGCTTTCAAAAAGTATGTTTCTTTAGCAAAGAATGATTTAGTTGCAACCTTCAAAGGTCTTTAAAATAAGGACAATTGCAATTTTGCAATGTTTTTGAAAGAAGTCAGACACTAATCAAATTCAGAGGTGGTCACAAGGCCTTGCACCCAGCAGCTACTCAAATACACATGGATGACCAGTTCTCTGATTTAAATCAGTGTGGTAAAGGTAAGCACATATTGGTCTCATTTTAGGCACCTCTCACTTAGATTTAAACCTAAGGGAACACATCAGTCAAGACAGAATCCCTCCACTGACATGGCTCTACAAGCTCAGAAGCTGAGGTTAGCTTGGAAGGAGGAAGTCGGGGTAGGGATAGTCTATGCTCTTTGGTGACACCCACATCCCGTCCTGACCCTGCTGGACCACTGTGAACAATTTCTGTTCTGTCGCTCAGCTGTCCCACATCCAGTTATAGCTAGTAGTAAATGCAGACAAATGTTAAAGCTTTTCAGTCAGCTCCCAATGTTGCTTCATAGGTCATAGAATGTGCACAATGCAAGGTGCATTTCACATCAGTTGTTGAGGATACTTGTACCCAAAAAGTTGGAGCAACAGAGCCCAGACTGAAACTAGAACCCATGGCTTCCTGAATCTCAGTTTGATACTTAGCATGTCTGAAACTGACTTTATGAACTCCCCCTCAAGCCTGATCCTTCCAGTCATCTAGGTGACCAGACAGAAACCCTTGGTGTTTTTCTTGCCTCCTCTATTTCCCTCACATTCTTTGCCAATTCCTCCACAACTCCTGTCTGCTCTACCTTTAAAATATCTGTCTCCACAACCTATCTGCTTCTCATTATCTCCTCCACCACCACCCAGGCTCAGGCCACCATCATCTTTTGCTTGAGCCATTGCAAAAGCCTCCTATCTGGCATCTTTGCTTCCAGCTTTGCCCCTTCCTTTACTCTCTCACATCTGCTAAGATGATTCTTTACAAACACAAGTCCATTCATGTCAAACCTCAGCCCAAATCCTCCAACAGACCGCATCTCATTCAGAATAAAAACCAAAGTCCATACCATGACTCACAGGCCTTCCAGGGCCTGGCCTCCCCATTACACCTCTGGCCTCATGTCTTTCCATTGCCCCTTGTTCACTCCCTCCCAGTCACGCTGACCTTCTCATTACATGGCTGGGCCAAGGTCCAGTGCCTAAGGTGCTTCCCATGAAAGCCTTCTGTGGCTTTTCAACCCTGAAACCTCATAAACAATTTGAAAGATGTTCTCCATGATATGAGGCCAGTCACCTGTAGTTGTTCTAACCACAGTGTATGTTGTGTGGAAGAGGCCAACATAGCACAGACTGAACTCCTGAGGTGAGAGAGAGGCTGAGTGCTGCCAGGCACTGGAACTTGGAAGCAGAAGGTGGTCCTGGCCAGGTGACACTTGCTCACACTGCCCTCTAGGCTAGTTCCATAGTGGTGCTTGGTACACACGTTAACGAAAGTCTAAAACACAAAGCATCTTCTATTGCATACTCAGCCAAGAAAAAGTGAGGGAGATAATGGAAGCTATTCTAGACTAGAATCCATATAATTTCTCCCACATCTCCTACCTCCACAACTGAGCTGATTGTGTATCCAGCAGGAATAAAGATCTGCCCCTTGTCAAACAGAGCAATTACTTGAGCTGTGGACCCAAGCCACCCATGGCCTGGCCTGTCCCATATTGATCCTCTGCCCCTGGGTACAGTTCATCTTTGTCTCCTCTATGACCCTGAGAAATTCAGCTCTGCCCCCAAACCTGCACATCTCAAACCTGAGTGAATGACAACCATCTTCCTCAAAGTTAGGATGAACATCTGTAGTTTCTGCCACTAGAGGTGCTACTCCCCACCCCACCCCACTCACAGTCCACCCCAAGTCACTCACTATTCCTTCCATCTACAAAGACTGACTTCATGGGAAGGAGGTTGATAGTAGGCGCTTCCCAAAGCCTTATATTCCTGAGTGCTCATTATAGATTAGAGTCCCCCGATGTTGAGTAAGATGTCCAAAGAATATCACTGGCTAAGAATTACTCTTCCTCCCATCACCAAGACTCCTGGCAGCTGTGCTGCCCACCACAGTTGCCATCAACACCTTGGCCCCTCCTCTGGCCCAAGCACCTTGCCAGTGACCCCTTTTTGCCAAGGGGACAAAGCCCAGTTTCCTCTGAAAATAGAGTTAGGATTCAACCAATCCCAAAACTGCCAGCCAGGCAGAATTACCCAAGGCCACATTAGTAACTGTACTATGGGTTCATCCTGACTTCAGATCGGACACACCCTGCATTGAGAAAAATAAGCCAAATTTGAAATACATTGTGAATTCAAAATCTATAGGGGCACTTATTAAAAATATGGTTATTCTAAAGCTCCTAATACAGAGAGGATATCTTTAATTTTTACAATTAGGAAGAGGGCTCATGAGAAGTTTTTCATTCAGGTGTTGAGTTAGCTAAAGACAGCATGTAGTCTGAATTGTAGGGCAAAAATACTACATCCCAAAGATCTAACAGAAATAATGATCAGGTTGCAACAGCTGCTAGCAACCTAGTGATGCTGAATGCTAATTACTTTTCATTATTTAAAGGAAAAGCCATGGGGCATTTTAAGAGATGATTCATGCTACAAATATGTGTACACTTGGTATTTTTACTGTTAGCCATATACAGTCATCATGAGGAAATTTCATGACTTTTCCAGTGATTTTTCATATTAATATAAATATAAAAAGGTTGTTTTCTTTCCACCTCCCAGGAAAAAGAAAAGAACAAAAATTCCAGAATATTTTTTTTAACTAATAAAGAAGTATATATAAATAAAGAGTTTCAGAAAAATCTGAGTTGAAATTTCTGTTCCAACCAAATGGCATTTTTGTTTTGTTTTGTTTTGTAATTTGGGAACTGAAGCCCAAAGCTATTAATATTTCTACGTGGCCTCTGCTGCTGTAAATGTAAATAGAATTCCTGGTGTCTGAGTCCTCTGGCTTCTCCTCTCTTTGCGCTGACCTCTGAAAGAGCAGTTGTTCCTTCCCTGGCTCTCAGCCCTTAACCCACTGCAAGGACGGGGCACATGGGATGAAGTGCTGGTGTTCAAGGGGAATTGCATGCTCTGTAAGACTATATATACACACACACACATATATATACACATATATACACATATATAAACATATATACACACACATATAAAAACATATAAACATATATATGTTTGCCAAGAGTTGAGGGACTAGGAAACACACAGCTTAGTGCAACCAGAGAATTACCGTGAATAATAGTGACAGATTGTAAAGACAGGCACCTTTATTTTACTGACTCAGCAATTGTGGCCTGGAGGAGCTGAGCATCTGGCCCACAGCTACACAATGAGTAACAGAGCCAGGTGCCAGACTCCCACTCCTGTGCTCCTGCCATCCCTCCCCTCCACGTAAGTCTGTACAGGGGATGGCTGAAGAGAAAGTGACTCTGCAGATATGTTTAATATGGGAACAGTAGCGTTCAGCAGAGTGGCATGGGGGCAGCCCTGAAAAATCTGTCTGTCTGCAAAGATAGTATTTCTCTTGAGGCCATGTCTCAATATAGCAGCCACACAGAAGCAAATTCATGAGCGGGCAAATATTTGTCCCCTCTTATGACTGAACTTATGCCACTGTTTTCACAGGACTATTAATACATGGCAGCGTGATCAGCTCCCGCCACCCCCATCCATGATCACCTGCCATTCTGCTGTCAGCATCAGGTGCCACCTTCTGCCATCAATATAAAAAGAAGGAAAAGCACTGGAGACACATTATTTGAAAAGAGAAAGAGTAGCCGGGGTTTCAACTTCTTACACAGTAACAGAAACAAATATGTGATGTGAGGGTTCCAAGTAAAAACTCAGTCCACGAAGCTGTGCTATTATAATGAAGCAGGGTTAACTGAACCCAGGAACTGATGCAAATGGCAGGGGTGACAACGTTGACCGTCATTTGTAGCACACTCTGTCTCTTTCATGTCACAGCCCTTTCCATGTTGTAGCACTGTTTTCATTAACACACAAGACAAACCAAAACAATCTGCCATCTTTGACTCAATGTTTAAAAATGGAGGAATTCAAGTCTGTTTCAAAATAAGTATCACCTCAAATTCATGAGACAGAGTCCTATTTTTTTAGATAGTTGAAAAAGTAAAATTCACATCTATGCAAAACTTAAAACAAAACACAAGAATATATGTGAAGAAATTCATCCTAAATGATTATTTAGGGAATTCTCACTGACTTATTTTGCTATTCTTAATAGGTCTTTGTTCTTTCTCTGTGCCCCGTACTAAACCTAGCATGGAATGTACACCCAATCAGAAACCCATCAAATACAAATGGGATCATGTTGGCTCCTAAAATCAGGACATAAATGTGCATTCTTAGAGGTATTTCTTCTACATAATTAATGAAAATTTCAGAATGTTTTCAAATATTTAACAAATACTCATCAACTGTGATCAGCCAAGTACTGTTATAAACCCAGGAGTACAGCAGAGGACAAACCCATGCACTTGTACTCATGGAGCTTACATTCTGATCAAAAAAAACAAATAAAACTGCATATCAGGTGGTGGCCAGTGGAGAATAATCAAGGTTAAGGATTTATTGAGTACTGGGCATGCTATTTTAGGACAGTCACAGAACAGTTCTTTGGTAAGATTAGCATCTGAGTTCTTTGAGGGATTGATCCATTTGGATGTCTAGGTCAGAACAGCAGAGTAGTTTAATACATAGTCCCTGAGGGAGGAATACTGTAATCTGCAAAGAATAGCAAGGAAGCCAGTAGGGCTGGAGCAGAGTGAGCAAAGATAGAGCAATAGGGATTGGGGTGAGAGAGACAGCAGAAGTCAAAGTTTTAAGGGCCTTGCAAAATAAGAACAGGGCCTTTGGATTTTTTATTCAGGGAAGTCATTGGAAGGCTCTGGGCAGAGGATTGACATAATCTGACTGAGATTTTGAAAAAATCCTTCTAAATTCAATGTTGAGAACAGAGTATAAAGAGCCAAGCATCCAAAGCAGGGAGGCCTGCTAGCCTACTGCAATCGTCCAAGCAAGAGATGATGAGGTTTTGGACTAGCGGATGGGGAAAACTAAAACTGAGGCATTCTCACACACTGAGTGAGAAAAATCAAAAGTACTGTTTTAAACATGTTAACTTTGAGATGCTTAAAGAAGGAAGAGCCCACAAATCAATATGTATTACAAAAGATGAATTTATAGCACAGGAAAGTGATATGGTTTGGCTGTGTCCCCACCCAAATCTCATCTTGAATTGCCACATGTTGTGGGAGGGACCTGGTGGGAGGTATTTAATCATGGGGGCATGTCTTCCCTGTGCTGTTCTTGTGATAGTGAATGAGTCTCATGAGATCTGATGATTTTTAAAAATGGGAGTTTCCCCATGCAAGCTCTTTTTGCCTGCTGCCATCCATGTAAGATGTGAATTGCTCCTCCTTGCCTTCACCATGATTGTGAGGCCTCCTCAGTCACATGGAACTGTAAGTCCATTAAACTTTTTTCCTGTATAAAACTTACCCAGTCTCAAGTATGTCTTTACTAGCAACATGAAAACAGATTAATACAAAGAGTGTACTTAGAAGGCCCCATTTCTTGGAGCAAAGTGGATAGGAAAATTTAGGAAAGGCCAGGTTTCACAAGGCTGTTTGGGGATTGGTTGATTTTTTAGCTGTGGAAATGCGGCTCCCAGAATGTGACTATCAGTTACTGCCTGGCTCTCAGAAACTCCTGTACTCACGAGAAACTGTCATTTATTGATTTGGCCAGGTTTAAAACTGGTTCTGGTGGTTATCTGTAGCCAAGGAACAACCAGTTCTTTCCTGGGAAGGTAGGAACATTTTCATTTCATGCCTATTGACAGCCAAGTGAATGAGCTACACAAGAAGCAGTAAGTCTGGTTACCAAAGTGATACTTTTCCCTGGTGCACACCTAAAACAAATTTTAAATGCGCATTGATTAGTAAAGAACAAGGGAATCAGTGAGGCATAAGAGAAAAGAGTACCAGCCACGGCTTTGTCCCAGGACCTTGGACCTTACTTACTCATCTCCCACATCTATCAAATGAGGCTTAAGAAGGTTTTCTTCAGAGTCCATTCTACCTCTATAATTTCATGACTTTTTTGGTTTATATAGTCATCCGTTGTTATCCTCAGGAATTCCAGGACCCCCATGGTTACCAAAATCCACAGAACCTACACATATTCTCACATGTACTATAAATCATCTTACTCATAATACCTAATATGATGTAAATGCTACGTAAATATTTTTATTGTTGTGTTTTTTATTGCTTTTCCTGAATAATTTTTTAATCTGCAGTTGGTTGAATCTGAGATGCAGAACCCTTGGATATCAAGGGCTGACTATGCCTGTGTGTGTGTGTGTGTGTATATGAGTACACATTTACCTAAAATACCCTAGATAATATTGCATGAGAAATAATAATATAAGAGCTAGATGTTTGCTCCAAGTTAGGTGATGGGAAGAAGGGAAATCATCATTTGCTTGAGGACTACATGAGATGTTGGGTTGTTACAGCTTATTTGCTTCATGTCTATGTTTAAGGTTGTGAAGCTTCAAGTAAAAGAGAGACAAAAAGACAAATTTCATTCTCAAACAATGATCCAGCTGTTTAAAAAGTTATACTCTGGGTAAAAGCAGAATGTAGTTTTGTATGTGCATAATAATCTATCAGATAAGTGAAGGAAAAAAGCACAAAATTGTTAAAAGATTAGAAGGAAATATAGCAAAAGTTAATATAGATGTTTCTAAGGGTGGTATAAATAGTAAATTTTCATGTTTTCATAATTTTCTGTGTTTTCCAAAATTTTTAAAGCAATCAAAATAATTTAATGCAAAGAAATTCCAAATGAACAATCTTAGCCTCAATCTTCCCCCAGCAAAACCAGTGTCAGTGGCTTGAGCAGGAGATAAAAGACCTACAAAGAGGTAGGGATAGAGTGCTTCAGGCAGAGGACTAGCACGGTCAGAGGATCAGAAGTAACAAAAAGAATAACTTTCAAAGGAACAGAAATTTCACTCTGACCTCAATGAGTCTAGGAGAGACACTGACAGGATAAAGAAATGAGGCCAAGAAGGAACAAGACCTCAAAGAACTATGTGAACCACCTAAGGAATGGGCTGTTATAACATTTTTTAGTACATAAAGACACAAACCTGGATGGATGCAGGGGCTCACGCCTGTAATCCCAGCACTTTGGGAAGCCAAAGTAGGTGGATCACCTGAGGTCAGGAGTTCAAGACCAGCCTGGCCAACATGGCAAAACCCCGTCTCTACTAAAAAATACAAAAAGTAGCCAGTCGTGGTGGCAGGCGCCTGTAATCCCAGCCACTCAGGAGGCTGAGGCAGGGAGAATCGCTTAAACTTGGGAGGTGGAGGTTGCAGTAAGCCGAGATCAGGCCACTGCACTCCAGCCTGGGTGACAGAGCAAGACTCTGTCTCCAAAAATAAATAAATAAATAAATAAATAAAGACACAAACCTAAGACTTTTGAGGACTTTATGAAACTTCATCTGTGCCCAATTTATGGTGCTAACTTGAAACTCTGTCTCTAGGGAAGTTCTGAACTATCTGACAGGCTTTACCAAGGTGAACAGGCTTCTCCCTTCTTAGGCAATAAGGGATCTTCAGAGGTCTCTGTTGGTCTCTGTACTGGCTGAAGAGAGAAATTCACAGAAAAAGCATCTCTTCATTAGCTTCATCTATTTCAAGAACTTATTCAAAACACTGAAGAGATTCTCCCTGCATCCTAACTTCTGGTCCTCTCATCTAACCTCCCTCTGTGATGGAGTCTGGATAGTCAATGCTGAGGACCAGGTAAAACTCGAAAGGGTAAGAGTCACTTTTTTCATGATCTAGGACCTGGAGTGGACATGGATAACAAATTGTTTGATAGCTAAACAAATAACTATATTAATCCTCTTGGTTATAAGTATCTATGATGTTCTCAGAATACTTTTTATGGTAATTTCTAATAATATTGTGATGTTTTCTCCTAATTCAAGAAGTTTTCTCTTATACATAGTGCAAACATATTTCTCACCTAGACTTCCTACAGACTTATTTCCAAAATTCTTCAAATTTGCAGCAAATATCTCAGGAAACTGGGGTATAAAATAATAAGGATACTAACTCATTCTTTTCAGAAAAGTAAATTAATTTTTTTACAAATGAGATAACACTAAATGATTTCCTCCAACTCATTCCAACTAGAATGAGTACCTTGGGCAAGCTTACCTATACAAAAGTTACAGGCAAGGGAAGAGGTATATCCTGGTTATTCTAGAATGATAGTACCAGAACGAGGCCAGTTAAGTAAACCCACTTCAAAATAACACCAAATTTCATATTAAAGGGCAGGAGGAAAGACTGAAACAACATCTTTAAAAATAAATTATAAAACCAAGATGTATTTTACTTTACATTTAACAAAATTTAAGTTATACTGCAACATTGCCCTGGTAACTAGAACAAAGCAAGAATGAATTCTACTGACATTTTTGGAACACTTTTTCTGAAAAAACATTCAAATAACATGATCCAACATTCACTTTTGATTTTGCAAGAAAAAGAGTTCATTTTTGTGAATATATTGGAAGGATTCATTATTTTTTTTCCCCCAAAGACCTCTGCTATTCTTTGTTTTTCCAAACATAGCCTCATCGTCTTCCTTGTTAACACTCTCTTCCTGGCTGGGCGCGGTGGCTCAAGCCTGTAATCCCAGCACTTTGGGAGGCCGAGACGGGTGGATCACGAGGTCAGGAGATCGAGACCATCCTGGCTAACATGGTGAAACCCCGTCTCTACTAAAAAAATACAAAAAACTAGCCAGGTGAGGTGGTGGGCGCCTGTAGTCCCAGCTACTCGGGAGGCTGAGGCAGGAGAATGGTGTAAACCCGGGAGGCGGAGCTTGTAGTGAGCTGAGATCCGGCCACTGCACTCCAGCCTGGGCGACAGAGCGAGACTCCGTCTCAAAAAAAAAAAAAAAAAAAAAACTCTCTTGCTTCATTGTCAGGTGACCTATTTCTGCCTGAGCCTTATTTGTCATATTCCACCAGCTCAGCTCCATCACTTTCAATAACTTCATAAAATTCTACATCTTTAGCCAGATTTGCAAGTTTGTTTCACAAATAAATAATATTTGCCTTGTAATAGAGAATCTTCACATCAGCAAGGAATGGACTAACAAAGAGGAATTCCAGAGAAGCAGATATACACAAGAGATACCTGAATAGAGGTCAATTTTATGAGGTCAATTAATTAGAGAATATGATAATGTTTGGACAACTTTTTCTTCCCTACACAGCTCATAACAACCTGGTCTTGGATACCAACACCCTTTGTACTTTCCTGTTCAGGCAGATGACATGGAAATGGAATCAAACTCTACTGCAGACAAATGACGTCATGACAGAAAAAAAAAAGATTGGAAGACCACAATTTGTGTCTGTATCTTGCCACACCTTGAGATTAGTTACCAGGAGTAACAATTCAAGAGAGCTGAGTAAGGGCATTTTGTACTTGCTTCCTCCACTAAGAAGAACCAATATAGTGAGTAGATAATTATGCTTCAAATAGGTCACCCAAGAGATAATACTGGAATTCAGTAGAAAAGTGGCAGGCAATACCTAAAGGAAAGAAAGAGAAGGAAGTGAGGCAGCCTGCTCAGCCAAGATCAGCTGGGAGCCAAGGGAGACTACAATACAGGGAAAGGGTGAGTGAGAGACCCTCAGTGGTGCACATTATCACCATGGACTCCTGCAATTCTAGCCATGGGAGAGCCCCTTGACCCACGGCCGGGTGCAGTGGCTCACACCTGTAATCCCAGCACTTTGGGAGGCCAAGGCAGGCAGATCACCTGAGGTCAGGAGATCAAGACCAGCCTGGCCAACATGGTAAAACCCTGTATCTACTAAAAATACAAAAATTAGCTGAGTATGGTGGCAGGCACCTGTAATCCTAGCTACTCAGGAGCCTGAGGCAGGAGAATCACTCAAACCCAGGAGGCAGAAGTTGCAGTGAGCCGAGATCGTACCATTGCACTACAGCCTGGGCAACAAGAGCAAAACTCTGTCTCAAAAAAAAAAAAAAAAAAAAAAAAAGAGCTTTGTCTTCAATAGACTGCATGCTATCCTGCAACCCAGTAGCACCAGGGCTGAAGTGCGAGAGAAGTATGGGATGCTGCCCACAAGGCTTAGGTATAAGCAACCGTGGGCTACCACACCCAGGTAGGAGGCATGATCAAGATGCAGGCTACCACCAGGGCTGAGCGAGGCACCATTCTAGAACACTACCCCCAACAGAGTATGCACTATCCTAGAAGCCAGCAGTGCTGGGACAGAGGTTCAAAAGAAGAGCTGGCTGTTGACCCCAGGGCTTAGGAACAAGCAACCATGGGCTACCATACCTGGGGCTGAGCCATAAGTGGCACACATGCTTAACATCTGCTGGCGTAGGCTGCCATCACTAAAAACATTGCTTCCCCACCAACACCACCCAGTGGCATTCGGCCACTGGCCTAGAGGTTGCCCCATTCCTGTCTACCACGGCCAACACCTGTACACACAACTGCAAGGCCCTGAGGACCAGCTAGCCTAGCCCAGCTTCCCCCTCTCCTCGATGCCAGAGCATACAGTCCAGGGACCACGGGATTGCCCAGCCTAGTCTACCACCATTGGCACCTAAACACTCCTCCCAAGGGCCTGAAGTTGAGCCTACCCACCAAGCCACTACAACCACAGCTGGCATCTACCAGCATGTGCTGCCTGTAGGCCGGGAGACTAGCCTGCCTAGCCCATTGCAGCCACCAACACCAGCATGCATTACTTGGGACCTAGAGGGTAGTCCTACAACTGCTACTACCATCACTCATAACACACCAGCTGCTCAGGGGCATGAGAACCCTTCTACCTGTCCAGCCCATGGTTGCCACTACTAGCATCCAAGTAAGCCACTTGGAGGGCCAAAAATAGACCCGCCTGGACCTGCTAAGACTAGTGCCAGTGTATGCCATCCAGGGTCCCCGGGATAGGCAGGCGGTCCCACCGATGCCTCCCCTGACTGAAGACTAGCCTACCTGATGTCCCAGTCTCCAGCAAAACCACACCATAGCCTTCAGTAATAACTATACCCTAAGCCACTGAGGAAATCTCAGATACTACTGACACCGTTTATAGAGAAAGAAATCACACAGAGACTGCACAACTGTACTCACCCAGAATCAAAGCCGAAGTACGCTACCCAACCAACATTGTAGATTCATCCTCAGGAAAAAGTCTTCCCATATGAAAGCCAATTTTAAAAATTAGAAGTGACTATTACACCAGCTGTGCAGACATCAATGTAAGAACACAGGAAACATGAAAAATAAAGGAAATATGACGCCTCCAAAGGAGAAGAATGATTATCCAACAATAGATTCCAGTCAAAAATAAATTCACAAAATCTTGGAAAAAGAATTCAAATTATTGTTTCAAAAGAAGTTCTGTGAGATATAAGAAAAGTCCAAAAATATAAATAAATCAGAAAAACAATTCAGGATACAAATTAGAAATTTACCAAAAAGACAGATATCTTAAAAAAGAAGCACAGCAGCTGGGCACAGTGGCTCACGCGTGTAATCCCAGCACTTTGGGAGGCCGAGATGGGTGGACCACCTGAGGTCAGGAGTTCTAGACCAGCCTGGCCAACATGGTGAAACTCCGTCTGTACTACAAACTACAAAAATTAGCCAGGCTTGGTGGCAGGCACCTGTATTCCCAGCTGCTTGAGAGGCTGAAGCAGGAGATTTGCTTGAACCTGGGAGTTGGAGGTTGCAGTGAGCTGAAAATGCACCATTGCACATTGCACTCCAGCCTGGGTGGCAGAGTGAAACTCTGTCTCAAAAAAAATAAAATAAAATAAAATAAAACAAAAGCAAATTATACTAGATCTAAAGAGAGAGATAGATTCTAATATAATAATACCAAGGGACTTTAACACCCCCACTCTCAGCAGTAAGCAGAAGTTCCAGATAGAAAATCAACAAAGAAACATCGGATTTAAACTGGACATTAGATCAAATGAACATAACAGATGTTAACAGAACATTTTATCCAACAATTCAACAACTGCAGAATACAGTTCTCCTCAGTACACAGAACATTCTCCATGATAGACCATGTTCGGCTAAAAAACAAGTCTCAACACATTTTTAAAAAGTGAAATCATATCAAGTATCTTCTCAGAGCAGAATGGAATAAAACTAAAAATGAATAACAAGAGGAACTTTGGAAACTGCACAAATACATGGAAATTAAACATTTGCTCCTGAATGACCATTGGGTCAATAAAGAAACTAAAATGTAAGTAGAAAAATTTCTTGAAACAAATGAAAGTGGAAACACAACATACCAAAACCTGTAGGACACAGCAAATGCTGTGCTAAAAAGGAAGTTTATAGCAATAAAATACTCACATCAAAAAAGTAGAAAGATTTTAAACAATCTAACAATACACCTCAAGACACTAGAAAAGCAAGAACAAACCAAACCCCATATTAGCAGACAGAAAGAAATAAAAAAGATCAGAGAAGAATTAAACAAAATAGAGGCTAAAAAACAATACAAAGCATCAATAAAACAAAAAGTTGGTTCTTCAAAAAGATAAATTGATGAACCACTAGCTAGACTAACAAAGAGAGAAAGACCCAGACCAAAATCAGAAATGGAAAAGGAGATACACAACTGACAACACAAAAATACAAAAGATCATCAGAGACTATCATGAACAATTATATGCTAACAAACTGAAAAACCTAGAGGAAATGGATCAATTCCTGGAAACTACAACTTTCCAAGTAGTTGAAGCAGGAAGAAATGAAAAGCAACAGACCAATAATGAGTAGCAAGATTTAAAAAGTAATAAAATGTCTCTTAAAAATGAAAAGCCACATGAGATACCATCTCACGCCAGTTAGAATGGCAATCATTAAAAAATCAGGAAACAACAGGTGTTGGAGAGGATGTGGAGAAATAGGAACACTTTTACACTATTGGTGGGACTGTAAACTAGTTCAACTATTGTGGAAGACAATGTGGCGATTCCTCAAGGATCTAGAACTAGAAATACCATTTGACCCAGCCAACCGATTACTGGGCATATGCCCAAAGGATTATAAATCATGCTGCTATAAAGACACATGCACACGTATATTTACTGCAGCACTATTCACAATAGCAAAGACTTGGAATCAACCCAAATGTCCATCAGTGACAGACTGGATTAAGAAAATGTGGCACATATACACCATGGAATACTATGCAGCCATAAAAAAGGATGAATTTGTGTCCTTTGTAGGGACACAGATGCAGCTGAAAACCATCATTCTCAGCAAACTATCGCAAGAACAGAAAACCAAACACCACATGTTCTCACTCATAGGTGGGAATTGAACAATGAGATCACTTGGACACAGGAAGGGCAACATCACACACCGGGGCCTATTGTGGGGAGTGGACAAGGGGGAAGGATAGCATTAGGAGATATACTTAATGTAAATGACGAGTTAATGGGTACAGCACACCAACATGGCACATGTATACATATGGAACAAGCCTGCACGTTGTGCACATGTACCCTAGAACTTAAAAGTATAATAAAAAAAAAAAAAGAAAAGAAAAGGCTAGGACTGGGGGATTCACTGCTGAATTCTACCAAACACACAAGGAAGAACTAATATCAATCCATCAATCCTCCTGAAACTATTCCAGGAAATTGAAGAGGAGGGAATTCTAACTCATTATATGGGGCCAGCGTTACCCTAATAACAAAACAAGACAAGAATAGAACAAAAAAAAAAAAGAAAACTACAGAACAGTATCCCTAATGAACATAGATGTAAAAATCCTCAACAAAGTACTAGCAAACCAAATTAAATAGCTTATCAGAAAGATAATACACTATGACCAAGTGAGATTTACACCAGGGAAACAAGAATGGTTTGGCATGCAAAAGTAAATAAATGATATACATCACATTAACAGAATGAAGGATAAACAACATATGATCATCTCAATAGATGCAGAAAAAGCATCTGATAAAATCCAATATCCTTCGTGATTAAAAACTCTCAACAAACTATGCATAGAAGGAACATACCTCAACATAATAGAGGCTATATATAACAATATCAACTTCAGCTAACATCATACTGAAGGTTTTTCCTCTAAGAAATGGAACATGACAAGGATGTCTACTTGCACCACTCAAATTCAACATAGTACTGGAAGTCCTAGCCAGAATAATAAGTCAAGACAAAGAAATAAAACGCATCCAAAATGGGGGGATGGGGGAAGGAAGATGTACCTCCTTGCAAATGACAGGATCCTATATTTAGAAAAACCAAAGACTCAAGTATGATAAATAAATTCAGTAAATTTGCAGGATACAAAATCAACATACAAAAATCAGCAGCATTTTTATATACCAACAATGAAATAGCTGAACAAGAAATCAAGAGAACAATCCCACTTCCGATAGCTACCAAAAAAATAAAATACCTAGAAAAATAATGTGACCAGCGAGGTAAAAGATCTTTACAAGGAAAACAACAAAACACTAATGAAAGAAACTAAGGAGGACACAAAGGAAAGATATTCCATGCTCATGGATCAGAATTAATATCATTAAAATGGCCATACTACCCAAAGCAATATATAGATTCAACGCAATCCCTATCAAAAGATCATTTTTCACAGAAATAGAAAAAAAATCATAAAATTCATATGAAACAAAAAAAGAACCAGAAGAGCCAAAGCAATCCTGAGCAAAAGAACAAAGCAGGACCCATCACACTCCCTAACTTCAAAATATATTACAAGGCCATAGTAACCAAAACAGCATGGTAATGGTATAAAACCAAACATATAGACAGATGGAACAGAATAGAGAACCCCAAAACAAATCCACATGTTTACAGCCATGTGGCTGCATCTATTGAGATGATCATATGTTGTTTATCCTTCATTCTGTTGATGTGATGCACAACATTTATTTACTTTTGCATGCCAAACCATTCTTGTTTCCCTGGTGTAAATCCCACTTGGTCATGATTTTTAACAAAAGCACCAAGAACATTCACTGCAAAAAGGACACCCTCTTCAATAAATGGTGTAGAAGAAATTGGGTATCAGTATGCAGAAGAATGAAACTGGACCCCTCTCTCTCTCTCACTATATACAAAAATCAACACAAGATGGATTAAAGACTTAAACACTAAGATTCAAAACTATGAAACTCCTAAATAAAAACAGAGAAACACTTTTCTATGAAACATAGGAAGGTCTAGGCAAAGATATTTTTTAGGGTTTTGATTACTAGTTTTTAATTTTTTTCTTTTTTATTATTATACTTTAAATTCTAGGGTACATGTGCACAACGTGCAGGTTTGTTATATAGGTATATATGTGCCATGTTGGTTTACTGCACCCATCAACTCATCATTTACATTAGGTATTTCTCCTAATGCTATCCCTTCCCCAGCCCCCCACTGCCCAACAGGCCCTGGTATGTGATCTTCCCCTCCCTGTGTCCATGTGTTCTCATAGTTCAACTCCCACTTATGAGTAAGAACATGCAGTGTTTGGTTTTCTGTCCTTGTGATATTTTACTGAGAATGATGGTTTCCAGCTTCATCCATGTCCCTGCAAAGGACACGAACTCATCATTTTCGTGGTTGCATAGTATTCCATGGTGTATACGTGCCACATTTTCTTTATCCAGTTTATTATTGATGGACATTTGGGTTGGTTCCAAGTCTTTGCTATTGTGAATAGTGCTGCAATAAACATACGTGTGCATGTGTCTTTATAGCAGCATGATTTATAATCCCTTGGGTATATACCCAGTAATGGGATTGCTGGGTCAAATGGTATTTCTAGTTCTAGATCCTTGAGGAATTACCACACTGTCTTCCACAATGGTTGAACTAATTTACACTCCCACCAACAGTGTAAAAGCGTTCCTATTTCTCCACATCCTAAGTTGCTTCCTGACTTTTTAATGATCGCCATTCTAATTGGTGTGAGACAATATCTCATTGTGGTTTTGATTTGCGTTTCTCTGATGACTAACGATGATGAGCATTTTTGCATATGTCTGTTGGTTGCATTAATGTCTTCTTTTGAGAAGCGTCTGTTCATATACTTTGCCCTCTTTTTGATGGGGTTGTTTTTTTCTTGTAAATTCGTTTACGTTCTTTGTAGATTCTGGATATTAGCCCTTTGTCAGATGGCTAGATTGCAAAAATTTTCTCCCATTCTGTAGGTTGTGATCTAGGCAAAGATTTTATGGCTAAGACCTCAAAAGCACAGACATTAAAACAAAAATAGACAAATGGAACTATATTAAATTAAAAACTTCTGCACAGCAAACGAAGCAATCAAGAGAGTGAAGAGACAATCTATTAAATGGTAGAAAATATTTGCAAACTATTCATCAAGCGACTAATATCCAAAATATACAAGGAACTCAAACAACTCAATAGCAAAAAATAAGCAAATAATACCATTAAAAAGTGGGCAAAGTTGCCTGTTCACTCTGATGATAGTCTCCTTTGTTGTGCAGAAGCTCTTTAGTTTAATTAGATCCCATTTGTCAATTTTGACTTTTGTTGCTATTACTTTTGGTGTTTTAGTCAGGAAGTCCTTGCCCATCCCTATAAATGGGAGAAAATTTTTGCAATCTGCCCATCTGACAAAGGTCTAATATCCACAATCTACAAGAAATTTAAACAAATTTACAAGAAAAAAACAACCCTATCAAAAAGTGGGTGAAGGGTATGAGCAGACACTTCTCAAAAGAAGACATTTATGCAGCCAACAAACATATGAAAAGGAGCTCATCATCACTAGTCATTAGAAAAATGCAAATCAAAACCACAATGAGGGTTGGGCATGGTGGCTCATGCCTGTAATCCCAGCACTTTGGGCGGCTGAGGTGGGAGGATCACGAGGTCAGGAGTTCAAGACCAGCCTGGCCAATATGATGAAATCCTGACTCTACTAAAAATACAAAAACTAGCCGGGTGTGATGGTGCACACCTGTTGTCCCAGCTACTTGGGAGGCTAAGGCAGGATAATCTCTTGAACCCAGAAGGCGGAGGTTGCAGTGAGCCGAGATCAGGCCACTGCACTCCAGCCTGGGCCACAGAGCAAGATTCCATCTCAAAAAAAAAACCCACAATGAGATACCATCTCATGTCAATTAGAATGGTAATTATTAAAAAGTCAGGAAACAACAGATGCTGATGAAGTTGTGGAGAAACAGGAACACTATTACACTGTTGGTGGGAGTGTAAATTAGTTCAACCATTGTGGAAGACAGCATGGTAATTCCTCAAGGACCTAGAACCAGATATACCATTTGAACCAGCAATCCCATTACTGGCTATATACCCAAAGGATTATATATCATGCTACTATAAAGACACATGCACACGTATGTTTATTGCAGCACTATATTCAATAGCAAAGCCTTGGAACCAACCCAAATGCTTATCAATGATAGACTGCATAAAGAAGATGTGGCACATATACACCATGGAATACTATGCAGCCATAAAAAAGAATGAGTTCATGTCCTTTGCAGAGACATAGATGAAGCTGGAAGCCATCGTTCTCAGCAAACTAACACAGGAACAGAAAAACAAACACCGCATGTTCTCACTCATACGTGGAAGTTGAACAATGAGAACACACGGACACAGGGAGGGGAACATCACCCACTGGGGCCTATTGGGGGGTGGGTGGCAAAACGAGGGAGAGCATAAGGACAAACACCTAATGCATGTGGGGCTTAAAACCTAGATGACAGATGGATAGGTGCAGCAAACCACTATGGTACATGTATACCTATGTAACAAACCTGCACTTTCTGAACATGTATACTAGAACTTAAAGTAAAATAAAATAAAATAAGTGGGCAAAGGACATGAATTGACAACTCTCAAAAGAAGACATACAAATAGCCAACAAGTACATGAAGAAAAGTTCAGCATCACTAATCATCAGAGAAATGCAAATCAGAATTACAATGTGATATCATCTTACCCCAGTTAGAATAGCTATGATTAAAAGACAAAAAACTAACAGGTGAGGATGTGGAGAAGAGGGAACTCATACACTGTTTGTGGGAATGCAAATTAGTGCAACTGGTGTGGAGAACTTTATGACGATTTCTCAAAAAAATAAAAATAGAACCATATGATCCAGCAGTTCTGCTCCTGGGTATCTATCCAAAGAAAAAAAAATCAGTATAACAAAGGGATACTTGCATTCATGTGTTTATTGCAGCACTGTTCACAAAAGCAAAGATATGGAATCAACCTTAGTGTCCACCAACAAACAAATGAATTTTTTAAATGTAGTATACACACAAAATGAAACATTATTTGGCCATAAAAAAGAGAAAAAAATCACATCATTTATAGCAACATGGATGGAACTGGAAGCATTAAGTGAAATAACCCAGGCACAGAAAGACAAGTATTGTGTGGTCTCACTCATATATGGGAGCTTTAAAAAAAAGTCAGTCTCATAAAGATAGAGAGTAGAATAATAGATACCAGAGTCCAGGAAGGGTGGGTGAGCGCAACGGGGGGATAAAGAGGTAGGTTAACGGGTACAAATGCATTGTTAAACGAAAGGTATGAGTTCCATCATTTGACAGCAGAGTAGCGTGACTATAATTAACAACAACGTATTGTCTATTTCAAGGTAGCTAGAAGAGAGTTCTCAACACATAGAAATGACAAATCCTCAACGTGATGGGCACCTCAAATACCCTGACTTGATCATTACACATTCTATGTATGTAACAAAATACCACATGTACCCCATAAATATGTAAAATATTATATAGCAGTATATTATAAATAAATACCATTATACAAGGATTTTTTAAAAAAGATTAGTTACCATTGTGTAACTAGGAGTAACCCCACGCTCAGGGATGACACTTTCCCTTGTCCTTTGAGATTTACTGTGAGGTATTTGCAGTGTTACCTTATCTGACTCTGGATTAACAAGTCTTTTCCAGTTTCAGATGCCATCTGGCAGTTTCATTCTGAGAATGGGGGAGTAATCACAAATCACAGAAAAGAACACAGAAAGGAGGTGTCCACAAGTGTGATTTAGGGAAAGGCTAGAGTTGGGGTGAGTAAAATACAAGAGCAACATTACCACCAATTGGGTAGGCATTGAGAAGTGAGTTGAAAGGGGTCACACTTCACAAATGAGACTAAATTCCCAGTAAGTCATATTTTTCAGGGCAAAATTGAGTAGCATAACATGCTGAATGTCTTATCTATAGTCTTATCTACAACCATAATTGGACCAAGGACCCAAATTCCCACCCACCCCCAATCTCATGCAGCCTTTAGTTAGTTGCGTTAATACAAATTGTATATATTTAGTACATTTTCCTTTATTGGGTAATCGTCTTGCTGATCAGAGTAGTATTTGAGTTCCCAGGGAGAAAAGGACCATATGTCCTGTTAATTTTTTAAATTTCACCCTTCTTTACCATTTAATCCCTTCCTTACATATAGTAGATGCTTACCAGTTTGTTTATCAAATTGAATCTAAACCTTCAACCCAACACTAAATCTGATGTTTGCAAACAAAGGGGGTAACAAGTCATATCAGAAAAGGTCCTGAGGTGTAATTCTTCTATAAGTCTAAAGTTAGAGGGGAAGGAAAAAAAGGACGGATGGTCCCGGCTATTTTAGCAAGGTTATATGGGGTGAGGCACAATGGAAAACCTTTATATTTAAGCCATCTTTTACCCAATGCTTTTAGAATAGAACTGAACATAGCAAGCTGTCAGCAGCCACAGGATGACATTAAAGGATGCCCTTGATGTTCGACATTCCTAAATTCCATCTCGTACTATGAAAGCAAAGAGATCTACAATTATCTCTTCCTAGGTTGAAGACTTCCAGGGACCGCTCGTGTTACCAGCCAGTAACTTCATCCAGCCTAAGATGCCCCTTCAATTACTAAGAATTTTAAAACACCCTGAAAAGAGATTTCTCAACTTTAGAATTGTTGAGATCTTTTTCAATTAGTTGATGCCAACCAGTGCCCAGTTATTTTCCCTAACAATTTCTGCATCTAGTGTCTTCCCCCAAAGTATTGACCCAATAAATAGTCTACTGGGCATCCCTTGAAGAGTCCATGTGAGCTGGCTTTAAAAAAAAAACAAAAAAAACAAAAACAAAAAACTTTATTTCCTAATACTGTTTTATGCATAATGATTCTGCTACTACCATTGTTTCACTCTGTTCAATCTAAGCAAAAAACAGTTGAGATATATATATATACACACATAACTTCAGGTTATTTGCAGTGTTCATTAATCTTTGAACAATCTTTGAGTGTGTAATCGAGAACTGAACACTGACCCAATTACATAACCTTGGTAAAGATTTTAGGCTTCTTGTATCATCCGAGCCAGTCTAATAATCCTCTGCTTAAATAAAGTACAAAGACGTGACAGATGCAGTCTCAATTCTGTATTGTTTTAAAGAAAACTAATGTATAGGACAGTCATTTAAGTCCAATACTTAAATACATAATGCTAAATGACCCCATCCAAAAGATGGAGACATGAGGCCATCAATTAAGCATGTATCGAGTAGCTGACTCGTCATGGAGGACCCATCAGAATGCTGTTCTACTTAAAATAAGCTATTGCACTGGGCCAAGTCAGTTTTATTTTGATCAAGGCATTAAATTATTAATACTCCTATTTTTATTTTTCACAATAGAAATAATGTTTTTCCATTTTCACTGGGATGGAATTCACATATCTCAATCAAGTCACAAAGTGACAAGGAAGACTTAAGATTCTTTATAGCATTTTTCAGCTGATGCATGTGGGAAGAGTATGGGCCTCCTGAAAAGAGCAAAAGACAGGACCCTATCATGACAGACTGTTTGGAGCCTCCTTCGCATCTGGCAGCAGCATACCCAGTTTTTCTATGAAGCAGCTCAGAATGGACAGAAAATTCAGACCTGACTGCAATCCAGCAACAATCAATGGCTCCCTGAAAACCCCTGATATTTGTGAGAGAGAATCGAGAGGCCTTGTTAACTAATTCTTTCTCTACAGTCCCAACACTGCACCCGTGTTAACAAGGCAAAGAAAGAAAGAAGAAACATCTTTCTGAGGCTGTGGCTGGTTGTTACAGACTCATCCTTTCTTTCCTCAAGGTCAAGGCTCGCGCAGTCCATTTAATCAGTCATTAAATCACTGCAAAAGTGCACCATGAGAATGTTGTCCGTGGTGTCGTCCAGTGTCTCTTTCGTAAGATCCCACACAATAAACTCCTCCTTCAGTATCCAAACTCAAAGAAAATAAAGAAAACATAACTTGAGTGTTTTCCCATTTTTCCTTATCTGTCATCAAATTCAGCTAAATTCGGTACCTCATCAGTGATTTTAATAAGATCATCTGTAATGCCTACTCATTCGCCTCCTTCTCTCCTTTAATGACATGTTCAATCCTGGAAATGTTTCAAATCATGTTCTAGAGACAAGATAGATGACATATGCCACTCTTGAGTAAAAGCCTGTTTTCCAGGAACAATCTTACCTGCATATGAGTCTATTTTTCACCAAGGCGGTAAAGATCTCCTGAAATAGTTTATGCTGAGGATGTTTGCTGAAATTTCTCTCATTCTTGTAGTTTATACTGAGACGAAACAAACGGAAAAGGATTTTGTTATAGAGATCAGGCTGTCTCAAAGTCGCCAATGCAGGCAAAGATCATCTATATTCAGGTAATGTTTTTTTCATTACTAACCAGTATACTAATGAGGATTCAGGCAAATATTGAAGGAGACTTGCATTTAACATGTTGCTAAAAGCAAATATCAACTGTTAAAATAGGAACTAGAAATTCAATTATAAGGTTAAAAATAAAATATAGTAAAGCGTATGTATTTCCTTTTACCATATCCATTAAATTATTCCCTATAAACACTAACAGCTAAAATTGGTTGGAGGAAGAAAAGGGTAAATGGAGAGAAAGAATGATTGGGGCACATTATTTAGACAACTGTGTAACAGGAAGAGAAGAATTGCCTCTCCACTTTTCCACATACCCTCGATCCCACTGGCTGATCTCACTGTCAACACCAGTGGTCATCATTTATAATTCCTTCTAGATAAGAAGAGTTTATTAAACACAGCTTATACACCTTCAGCCATGTTGACTGTCACTGTTGATTGTTTATATGGTTTGTGTGTGTGTTTAACAAAATTCTAAGATATTCCAGCTTCAGCTTCTTTTTGCTGATCTTACAGCTCACCAAAGAGGTTAAGAATACCTCTAAAACATTCTATTTTAAAACTGGAAAAGGATAAGGGATAATAAACAAAATGGTCATATTGCTACCAAATACACGATATGATATTTTTGCACGTAATTAAATAAAACTAATTTTAAGATCTAGGACAAATAAGCTGGAATTCCATGAACATACAACCTCAAAGGAAATGAGTATAACCTTATGTTGCCATGTGTAATGTTCTGCCTTCTGAGTCTTTCAGATGCCATTGGACAGCATGTCCCCATCCTAGTCACCTGAAGGCTGTAATGGTTTCTTAGTACACGGGCACTGGTACTCACCATATGACAATTTTTTAAGTAGTTAAGTGCTCCTCACTAAAAATATGTTTCTAAAATATGAACCCATGAAATGTCATGTAACTTTCCCATACTATTAAATTCATTGTCATAAGATGACAGGGAAACAAAAACAAAATCTAGGCCAAATAAACAAATGATCCTTCTAGAATATTCATATTGATATTTCATGCCGCTCACTATTTACATGGTACTTAGTGCCAAATGACCCAAGCACACTGTAAAACTGAGAGAACCAGCTCCCGAGAGGGGAGTGGCCCACAAGAACGTGGAGCTTTGCAGGGGTCTGCGTGGCAACAGAGATGAACATTACCTGACACTTTCAATGTCAGAGGTGTGCCGCAATGCCTTCAACCGAAAACCTCAGTTGTTTTGACAACCACATACTTTAACCACCACATCTGTTCCCAGCAACGGCTCCTTTTATGCCGTCTCATTACTGGCAAGATCTAGACAGACAAAGATTGGGATAAGCCTAACCAGGTCAATAATCTGGAACCACTTCCTCGTTGAGCAATGCCAAACGCATGTCAGCATAGTGTCCTAAATCTCCCAGGTCAGTTCCACCTGTACCCATTAAACCTGTTATTTACATATTATTTCTGGGAATGGTTTAAGCACTAACTAAAAATATTAAATTAAGAATCTCTATGGTAACTACTAAAGCGGGTTTTTAATTTTAGCTCCTGGGATAAACTTAAATAAAACTGTGAGCTAAGTAGAATAAGTTGTTGAAGACGAAGGAGATGCTGGATTTCTTACCTAAAATTTTCAAGTTCAACAGCTTCTGTGGACTCATGCCACTGACCCCGAGCTCTGTGTCCACCCGCCCTGATGGCGGGCTCAGACTTCGTCATGCTATTTTGGGCACTATTGAAGTTAATGGCTGGAAGCTACAGAAATAGAAGCATAGAGTACATGAGGATCACAATTCAACACGGGATAAAGAAAGTAACAAAATATGGGGAGGATGAGGAGAATGAGTTTTTTCCCAGGCCAATAATTAAGATAACAACCCTTTCAAATGTAAGGGTTTTACAAGATTCAAATCAAGTATCTTTGACTTGAACATCTACCTTACACTGTTTTATTTTTCTTCAAAGCTTGTAACACCACTTATCATATCTGACAGTTATTTATGTACTTTTAGTCTCCCTTGATTGTAATGTCACCTCAACACAAGCAGGAACTTGCCTGTTTTTGTTCAGTGCTATTACCCCAGCACCTAAAACAGATATGGGTCTGGGGTGACACCTGGGCATCAGGAGGTTTTGAAGTTTCTCATGTGATTCAAACGTGCAAGCTGACTAGACAGCTCCTGGATCCAGGTAGAACACTCTGATATAGAGCAGGGTGCCCAAATTGAGAATGAGTCATCATACATTCATTCATTCTTCAATATTTACCAGGTGTACATACTATTTTCCTGGTGTTAGGGATATAACAATAAAGAAGATTCTATCACTTTTAATCAGTCTGAACATCCTGATTACTCAATCATATTTATAAAATACATAAAAATATATTATCAAATTTACCGTAAGTAAAAATGTAACTACAACATCTTGACTATGCTTCCACTTGCAATAATAAATTGTCAGGTTGTCAGTATTCAAATAGTTTCACTTACCAATATTTGTCTATAATTGGGATAACCCTGAGATTTGTTTCTGATACCATAACAAAGTTGAGCATGGTATAGACAAATATCCTATTTTTTCCAAAGTACAAATGAAGGACGTTCTATAATTAGCTAAATTATTACAGATGAGGTAAGCAGAGTATAACAAAACAAAAAAATCCTTTTTCAGTAAATTATTCCATATATATTCCATATATTACCAAACAAAGTTATAATATGTTGCACTTGTTGTCTTATTTCATTGAAGTATTTAATGTAAATCAGCATGAAGACATCATTCCCGGCCAGACGTAGTGGCTCACACCTGTAATCCCAGCACTTTGGGAGGCCGAGGCAGGTGGATCACCAAGGTCAAGAGTTCAAGACCAGCCTGACCAACATGGAGAAACCCTGCCTCTACTAAAAATACTAAATTAGCGAGGTATCGTGGCACATGCCTGTAATCCCAGCTACTCGAGAGACTGAGGCAGGAGAATCACTTGAACCCAGGAGGCAGAGGTTGCAATGAGCCAAGATCGCGCCATTGCACTCCAGCCTGGGCAAAAAAAGTGAAACTCTGTCTCAAAAACTAAAAACAAAAAAAAAAATCATTTCTTTATTCAAAGTGAATATGCCTGACTTTTTATAAGGCCAGGTTACAGAAAAATGGATTATAATAAAGACATTGTTTAATAGTTAACAAAACTAAAATCCTTTTTTATCATTTGCCAGCCACAGTCAAATTTTCAAAGTGTTAATAATAAATCTTCCATCCTGTAAAACTACTTTTCTATCTCAATTCAGTCAGCCAATCTACAACCACCAAAAGACAACAGGCTGAGCCAGCAATGCTTAATGGTTAAGAGAACAAATTCCCTGGCCAGATTCTATGAGTTTAAATCTCCCATTAACTAGCTGCATAATCTTAGAAAATTTACTCAATCTCTCTGTGCATCAGTTTCTGTATCATTAAAATCAAAATAATAATAGTATATAACTCAAGAGTTATGAAAATTGCATGAGTAATTATAAACAGTAATTTATAAAACACTTGCTATGTGTCAAGCATAGTTCTAGTTGCTTTGTACATACTCTTTTAATCCTCATAATTATTCCTATTATACAGATGAATTTTGCTAAATGAATAAAATTTGTCATTACAAATTAGGTGATTTCTGAATATCAACTATTAATCCAAATGATATCTAACATGAAGTAACAGCACGAGCAAATTTTCCCATGTTATACCCAAAATATCATGATACATGGCAAAAAAAGGAGGAGGTTTTCCAGGCCCAAGAGATTCTAAACCCCCTTACCATTAGCACAACTCCTAGAAAAGTTTGCAAGAGACAAATTAGCCAGCACAGAGAAAGCAAGCCCAGGTGACTCCAAGGGAGGAGTGGAAAGCTGCCGCAGCTTGCCACCATTCCCTTTGCAGCAGAGCGGGCGGCCTGTATCAGAAATCAACTCATGGAGAACGGGTAGAGAGATGGATTTGGCATCAATAGTTGCAAAGACCAGGAACTTAATAGTAGGCACCTTGAAGCAAGCAGCACTTCATATGAAAGAAATGTACATTCAGAATCCAGTTCAAAACCCAGAGCCTTTTCTCTTGGGTCCCCAATTTGTCTATCTTCTGTGTGTCTGGTCTTTCCACACCTGGGCATCTGCAGCCTGTTACTCCTGAGCTTGGGTCAGGGTGTGACTTACCCTCCTGGCAAGCACTTGCCCAAGCCTTCCTGGATAGAGCTGTTCACTCCTTGCCTGGTGGCAATACCATGCTTACCTCTCTTTCAAAACATCTCGGGCTCGTAGAATGTATAGCTTACACAACATCCTTTCCCCTTGAATTTGGCCACCCTGAGGGCAGCATCACATCTATTAATCTTTGTGTTCTTAGCACTTCTCACAGAGCTGGGCATATTGTAGGTATTCAGATGTGAAGCTGTGGAACGAATGCTCACTTTGTTCCCAGTCTCTTCGCCAAACTAATTCCTCTGCTAAACCACCTCCAGATAAGTTCATCCATTAATTCAGTGTAGGTGTTGCAGACACATCATACACCAGACGTCGTGTGAGACACCGTATATATACAGTAAGCAGAACAGTCATGGCCTCTGTCTTCAAGGAGCTTGCAGTCCCATGGGTCATGGAGGGGGTTGCAGTCCATGAACCACAATGTCAAGAATGTCGTGTCACTTCTGCTTGCAAACTTCAACGTTCTCTGTTGCTTATGGAATCAAGTCCAGAATTCATAGATGGGCTTTCAGACACTGCACAGTATCTTCCAGCTTTATTTATCCAATAGAAATGTCTAGTCACTCTTTTACTTAAATGCTTGTCATTTTCCTTCCTTTGGATATTTGATTATTTTACTCACTTAACCTAGAATGCCCTTTCCATCAATTCCACCGATGGAAAAACCAGCCTATTTTTTAAGAACCACCTCCTTCCCTGTCATTCAAGCTAAAACTGGCTTCCTATTCCTCAAAAGCTATATCCTCGCTGCATGCACCATTCAACCAGGATGGTGTCTTGCCTCATGCCATAATTATCTGTCCCTACTCCCGCTCTCTCAAAACATAACCACCACCGCCATGCTGTATACGTTTTCTTTCTACAGCATCTATCGAAACCTCCTTCATTTCAAGATAATTAATAAGCCCACAACACATTAATTTTTTTCTTTATTCCATCTTTTTTTTAAAAAATTGCATATAAATTCCGTAGCTTCCTATGGCTCTAAATGTGGAGGAAGAAAAGAATCTGAATTCCAGATCTTAGCAGGTTGCTTCAAGATTGGTGAAAACCTCTGGTGACATCTCCAATCAGCGTTGTAGTTTCACTTTGCCTCAGCAATCCTGGGGCAGTTCTTTTTCTTGAGTTATTGGGTTTTCCTGGATTATGATTATTCTAACCCTGCTTATCTTGAAGGAGGCGTTTCTGCCTCTGTGTGTCTCTGTCTCCAGTTCTGTCACATTATGAGACTGTCCTAGAGATATGCAGAGATACACGGAGTGTAGGTCAGGACAAAGAACAAAGGTAGAACACTGGAACACAATGGACCAATGGTGGAAGCAGCCTGGCTCGTTAGAGATTCAGAGGACGGGCATTCAATTCTTTGCACTCTCTACCCACAAAGTAGATTTCTTCTGTAACTTGAATTTGGCCAGCCTGGTTCATTTGCGAAAAACAGGCCACAACTTGTTAGGGCAGAAATGCAGCTGAGTGGGCCTTAATCACAGGTTTCACTTTTCAAATTGAGTCCTGAAAATCTCAGAGCCAAATATATTGCCCACGTGTATATTTTGTTGAGCATTTCTGCTTGACCCCAACTCTAGTTTGCTCCCAACACTTGTTTTTCTCTTATTTTGCGCCCTGGTTTTAATGTATGACAACCTATCATACTTTCTGTCTCTTTATAAGCTCCTAATGGCTCTTTCCAGAATAAGCAAAGTATAAATAACTGTAACTTGAGTTATTTTCTCCAGTGTCTTCCCTCTCCTATAAATGTCTCCACGTATTTTACCAAAAGGAGAACAGGGTAACATTTCTTATTTCAAAATTACAAATCAATGAAACTTTTATAAACACAATTAAGCATTAATTTTGTAAACCTAAGGACCTTCATTTAATTGACAGTATTTTTATTTTTATTTTGCACCATCTACTTTCTGAATAACTCAAGTATTACAAATATACATTTTTGTACATGTAAAAGATTTTACAAAAATATATGCCATGTAAAGTTGTCCCACAACAGATTGCAAATTTGAAAATTGGTTAAAGGGGGAAAAAAATCACTAAATTAACTTTAAGCCTGCCAGGTGTTATCAAGCAAACAGTGTTGAAAGGGCATATAAGAGATCTAGTCAGCATAAACTTCAAAGTTGGAAAATTAGAGCCAGAAAAAACACATTGCTTTTCGTTTATGTTTTTGTTTGCCCTGGTCAGGAGGTTATACATACTCATGTGGTGACCCAATTCTCAAGTCACAATTCGATTTAGCAAAATCTGGCCAAGAACTCATCATATAGAGTGAATGAGAGGCAAAAGTCAAAGTTGCTGGCATTAGGACATACATGATCTGTCAGGAAATAAGACATGTAAACAAGAGTTTCCAAAGCACAGGAGAAAATAATGCTACAGCATTAAAAGAAGGAGCCTTGGGAAGACAGAGATCACTTCTAGAATGGAAGCTACAAGGAGGTAGTATCATTAGAGTTGGGTCTTGGAAATGGGTGAGATTTTTATAAGAAAGAAATTTAGGAGAAGGAAATAGTAAAAGCAAAAAGTAGAAGTCTTTGATATTATGTTTACATCACAGGACGTACAGTGGGAAAGAATGGGCACTACACTCAAAACTGTATGCCTAGCCATCTTGCTTGCCTCTTTTAAGAAAGGAGGGACTTAATTTTGCAAGTCATTTAACAGGTATCTCAGTAGTTAGAAGCATACACAGCAAAGATGGGGTATCTGGGTTCAGAACTAGACTTCACCAATTAGGAGGCTGTATGATCTTGGGAAAGTCACTTGATTTCTTCGTGCCTGATTCCTTATCTGTAAAAATGGGAGTTGTAATTATTAAGCAGGGTAATGCAGGTAAAGCAGTGGGCACATAGAAAGTGTTCCCTAAATATAAACTATCATTATTTGGCTTTTATATGCCATCAAATCATTTTCCAGTATAAACAAAAAAATGCTGTAGTTCTCGTGTAAATGTGGTCGATATAACAAAAATCATCAGGGTTGGATTACCAAACACATGAGCTCTTAAACAAATTTACTTAAGCAAGAACAATGTAGACTTTAGAGCCAAACTACCAAGGTTCAGGTCCCATCCCTGTCATTTACGAGTTAAGGTGCTAAATACGTGTCTGGTATTTTCATTATTATTAGCATTGCTATGTTGTTCCCCAAGCCTCCCTGGATGGCCTCTAATCTCATGATTTTCCAAAGTGTCACAGGTGCAAAACAAAAATGAAAAGTTTGGAGATAAATTCAAGCAGAAGTACCACTTTTTCTCTAATAAAAACATTACAATGCTACTATAAAAATAGCCAAAATTCACTCCTTGCCCCTCTTTTTGGTGAGGTACATTGTGCAGCAAGCCTCAAGAATGGTACTGTGGCAAGGGGGCAAGATTGGGAAGAGTGAGGGGGGAGGAGGAGAAAAATGTGGTAGAAAGTGCTTTGAAAAAAAGTTTCCCTAAAGCTTGGAAAGCCAAATGTTGGCCATTCAGTAAAAGAGTATGCAGTCTGTTTACAGACCGAAGAGGAAAGGGTTTGCTAAGTAGGACACAGGGTGACAAGCATAGGCTAAAGCAGGGCCTGGCCTGAGAGAAGAATGTGGATGCTAAGTCTTGGCAGAGCCTGAATCAGGTGTCAGAGAAACAGCCAGATGAAGAAAGAGCAAAAATGTGAATGAGCAAAGAAAAGCAGACATATCATTCATAGAGATGTTAAATGGAGTCCTTTGGAAACATATGAGTTTTCTTTTATTACCACATGAACCTTCTTTGTAAACACTACCTGTTGTTTGCTTGATTGGACGTTCAAAAGGCACCGAAGTCTTTTGAGATCTGAATAGTCCCTAGGAGAAAGAATAACACAATGTGAACCCACAGAAGGCTCCAGGTGAACAAGATTGTATTACTCACTGATGGCATTGCCACTTGGAGGCCTGCTTTTATCAACTGGAACGTATACACACACTAAACATTTTCTTTAGAATGCTAGAAATGACCAAACGTTTCAGTAAACACTATAACTGAATAGTAGTTGTCAAGAGTCTTCTCTGTTTCTCAAAAAGCCATTAAATCTGTTCAGTAACCACTGCCTGAGTTAATAATTAGCAAACGCTCAGTAGGGAGTTACCTGGTGGTGATTTCTTGCTGTTTTTTATCAGTTGATTTTTCTGTGGTCTTCACCTTTTTGTCTTGATCAGGCATTGTAAAACATCAACGCCCCAGAATTAACATCGCATTCCTTTCAAATTAAACCAGAGGGAAAATTTTAGTTGGGTTGTATGCACCAAAATTTTCTCAGTTAATACAGACAAAACCCACTTATAACATCTATTTAAACATGGAACACCTAGATTCAGTTCTAATACAATAATAAACATGTTAATATGAATACCATTTACTAGTTATCATTCAAAGGACATTGGGAACATTTAGGGCATGCTTTACCCTCACTCAGAAGGTAAGTATGGGTATGTCAATAGACAAAGAACAATTGGTTTGCTTTTATTTTTCTTAATCAATTTCTAATGCAATTATTTTAGTTTTCAGAATAGAAATAGAAAGTTGAAGATGCCCATATTTTCAATTACATAACAAATACAAAATTAAGTGTGTACTATGGGTTTAATTTGACTGGATGTAAAATTTTCCAACTAGGCTTCAATGCCACAGTTTGACTTCAATGTGTTGTTCAGGCATGAAAAAGTATGCATTATTGTCTTATAATAGCACGCTTCAATGTATTGTGAAATCTATGGTCAAAATCCAAGTGTTTCAGAAGTATTTAGAGGCAAAAGGAATGTACCAATGGGCATTTCACGTCCACTGAATCTAGTGAAATTTAATTTTGTGAAATGCTCAAAGACAGTTTAAGGATTTAAAAATGATTTTCCCATTATATTTGTCATATTTTTGACAAATAATTGGGCTACAATTAAGAGCCAGAGACCAAGTCTCTCAGCACAGGAGCACAACAATAAAAGGTCCAATATTAACACTTTAGGATTGCACCTAGGATATAACACCACCTCTTTCATTCAACAAATATTTATTGACCCTTTTCTATGCCCGCGCTCAGACTGACAACTGCTAAAAGGTTAAGGAAGCTATTACAGGTATGCGTTTCCACCACAAGCAAAAAAACAAACAAAAACCCACTCACAAACTTTGAAACATGTTTGTGAGGTGTTCAGGTAGCGATTTAGCATCTATTTTTACTCTAAAAGAAAGGAAGAGAAGGGAGAAGGGAGAGAAGGGGAGGTAAAAAGAATGGAGGATCTTAGTTAGTGTTTAAAAGCAAAAGATGCAAGTGTTTTTAATATGCAAATACAAAAATGTCCCATAAGTTCTAAATTAAATGGAAATCCATTCAAATTAATAGAATCTAACTTTACTCTTCCCTCAAAGACACAAGAAAAACTCTACATAGCCACATTGTCCTGCTGTTGGCTTCAAATTCCTGCTCAAACTATAGCTACAGACTGTTTTAGAAGCAAAAATTGAAGCCACAATGACAAGCACGAGAGAGCCTATAGAAAAGCTCACAGGCTGCTTCTGCTAGAATGGGATCGCATTTACCACTATCGAACTCGCTAAACACCCTGTCTTATTCTCTTGCTTAATTTCCGTAATTGTATTGACCAAGTGTGTGAACAGGAAATAATGATCTAATCGTTATATCTGTTTGAGATCAGCATGTACTCTACGAGCTGGAAGGCTGAATATAGATGACTCCTTGGAAATCTTTCACTTAATTAAACAGTAAACAAATTCACCAGTATCAGCAAAAACAGACAATTGCCTTTAGGATAAAAAACAAAATCCTTTCCATTTAACGGCTGCTCAAACGGAGATATTCTGAAAAAAAAAAGCTTTGAGAAGTTGGGAATGCTTTAAAATGCTTAACCTAATCCCATTTTAAATTAACAAAAATGATTACATTATACTAATGTCTATACTATAAAACAAAATGGGAGATGGGGGAAGGAAGGGCAGTTGATATGTTAAGTCAAGTTGCCCAAAGGCAGACAATGTATTAAGAAAGCATTCCCAATAGAGGTCAGGTAAGGGTGCTAACGCAAAAGCTCTCTGGAGGGTAGCTTCAGTCTAAGTCCATGGAGGAATGCTGCAGTGTAGATTAGTACTCAGAGTTGTCTAAACTGAGAGAAGTGAAAGCCTGGCTCTCATGTTCCTGTAGCCTTCAGTCATAACTCCCCAGGCACTCCTCTCTTGTGGTAGTGACTCCAAGTCACTTACAGGCAGTCCTCTAAAAAAGACATAGAGAATCTAGCTGTTACAGCAGAACACTGACGCCAATACCAGGATACACAGTCCCAAGGAATGGGGGAGGCTCCGGGTAGAGTGCCCACATACATCCACTACAATCACCGACTGCATGTGGAAGAGCTGTGGATAATGAAGGTAAAGTATCTTTGCTATGGATACAAACTAAGCAGCGCCTACTGCATTAGTTTCCAACTACTGAGTTGAATTTCCCTCTTTCTTTGCTTGACCTCGCCAGATGTTGGCATGATCTCGTGTCCTAGCAGCTCAGTCCTTGGTCCTCTTCCCTTCTCTATCTGCCCCCTCTCCCAAGAATCTCTTGCAGTCTCATGGTTTTACACACCATCAGCAATTATAAATTTATATGTTCAGCCCTAACCCCATTCTGACCTCCTAAATTCACAAAGTCACCATATGGATGCCTAATGAGCATCCCAAATTTCACATACCCTAAACAGAACTCTTGACCCCCACCCCCAGGACCAAATGCCCCTAGTGCTCCCCATCTTGGTACCTGGTACCACACTGGCGCTCTAGACAAAAGTTCAGGGGACATTCTTGGCTCCTCTCTTTCCTCTACCTCCCATATTCAAGCCACCAGCAAAACTAGTTAGCTTTCCCTTCTTTCCACTCCTAGTGCTATCACCCTACTCCAAGCCACCATCTTCTCTGCCTGGATGACTGCCACAACCCCCTCAACAGTCTCTCTGCTTCCACCCTTGCTCCTCTACATCCCCAGGGAATGCTTTAAAATGTAAATCAGATCATACCACTCTGTGGCTTACAACCTTCCTGTGGCCTGCTATTGGACTTGGCTTCCAATCATGACTTTCACTGCGCTGAGCTTGCCTCCTCCCCTCTCTCCCTTGCTTCCTACACTTCAGCCATGTTGGCTTTCTAGAGAGAAACATGAACCCAAAAACATGCCAACTGCTATGGTTTGAATGTCTATCCTCTCCAAAATTCATGTTGAAATTTAATTGCCACTAAAACAGTAGGACCTTTGAGAGATAACTGAGTCATGATTCTGTCCTCATGAGTGGGTTTAGTGCATTTTACAAAGGGCTTTCAGGAATGAGTTCTCTCTCTTTGCTCTTCTGCCATGTAAGAAAAAGTGTGACTCCCTTCCAGAGAAAGCAGTGTTCAAGGTGCCATCTTGGAAGCAGGGACTGGACACTTACCAGACACCAAGCCTACTAGCACCTTGATCTTGGACTTCCCAGCCTCCAGAACTGTTCTTTATAAATTACCTAGTCTGCCAGGCATGATGGCTTACACCTGTATTCCTAACACCTTGGGAGGCTGAAGCGGGAGGATCGCTTGAAGGTCAAGAGTTTGAAACCACCCTGGACAACATACCAAGACTCCATCTCTACAAAAAACTTAAAAATAAGCCAAGTGTGGTGGTGTGTACCTGTAGTGCAAGCTTCAAGAAGCTAAGGCAGGAGGATTGCTTGAGCCCAGGATGTTGAGACTGCAGTGAGCCCTCATGGTGTTACTGCGTTCCAGCCTGAGCAACAGCACAAGATCCTGTCTCTTAAAAAGAAATGAATAAATAAATACCCCAGTCTGTATTATTCTATCATAGCAGCACAAAACAGACTAAAACCACTTGTACCCATGAACATGCCAACTATATTCTTGCCTTAAAGCCTTGGCACTTTCTGCCTGCTTGCTGTTCTTTTCCCATAATCTCACGCTGGCTTCTCCATATCCTTTGGGTTTCAGGTCAGATGTGCTCTCCTAAGTGGGGGCTCCTCTGATGAATCTCTGTGACATATTCACCCCCACATACTCATACTTACCACAGCACTCTGTTTTCTTTCCTTCTGGAGTTCATCAACATTGGAAATCCTCTTGTCCATTTATTGATTCCCTTGAACTAGCTTATAAGCCTCCTATGGCAGGGACTGTGTCTGTTTCATCCACAAATATGTCCCTGACACATAGAAGAGCACATAGTGCATGACACAGTGTAAGCATGGTATAAGCCCTCAAAAAATAGATATCACAATCTGTAAGGAGTGATTTATTTTGTGGGTTATTTGCTTTTAACAGTTACTTATTTTAAGGTTTAGAACCTCCTCTGACATCCCAAGTCTGGTGCTCCTTCTCGATGCCCCCTGAGCAGCCTATACTCCCCACATATTATTATTATTATTATGCGATAATCAGGAAATTCCAATATCAAATGTATAGGTTTGCTCTGGGAGATTCTGATGTTACAATTGCCTGATTACCACAGAAGGCCAGGAATTGGGCTTCCATTATTCACCACAGAATGGCGAATGGTCGGCAAAAAATATTTATTGAATGCAATGCCTAATAAATGGATGAATGGATAAAAGGATTATTTTTAAAGAAACCTGTGTCATTACTCTTTTAGGTCAACAAATTGCTCATAAAGCTCTTTGATAAATAAAATCAACTGATGAGCATTTGTGATGTTGTAATAATCCTGAGCACATTCAGGAATTATTCAGTCATTGGAGGAAACTTAAGAGTTCTATATAAGAAAATATGCATCGCTGTGCTTCTGAAACTATCTGTAATAAAGAACTCTTTTTAATTTCCAATCTTTTATGGACTGATACTTTTGGTTCAAATCCTGTTCAGTGAGACCATTCCACTGGTGATGTGCCCACGCTGCCATGGCAATGCTGAAGTGCTGTAAATATTTCTAAATTCTTACTCTCAATTTCTGTCTTTATCTGCTCATGGACCAGTAACACACCAGTCTGAATATCACCTTAATAGCACTGGTCTGAATTATTAAAGTCTATCTTTTTAAGTAACAAAACTGTTTTCACAGCAACCCTAGATGAATCTCTAACTGAGAACCACAGCCCTAAGTACAGAATTCTGAGGGGACTAACCCAGGAATTGACAATTCCTTGACAACCAGGAGAGGGCGAGAGTGAGGCTGGGAAAGGAGAACTGTGGCCAAGCAGTTAAAGCTCAAGGTGGACTCTCCACTTAAAACCAAAGCAATCTTATTTCTCTGGGGTTCTGCGTACAGCTTCATTAGAGAAAAGGATTCTATTGCTAAAAATAAAAATAGAAAACCACTGATTCTCTAACACTTATTTTACCAGTGATGTTAGGCCAAAAACGTTTGCTTTTTATAAAAACTTTTGGCCTTATCTGTAAAATAAGTGTTAGAGAATTTGCTAAACAAACACTTGTACCTATATGGGTTTTTCTTCCATTCTAATGAGATGGTGGAAATTTAGTTTGTTATTTTTTTATATAGGGAGTAGTCACAGTAGTGAAAGATTATATATAAAAACCAAAGGCCTGCTACTTTAAAAACAGAAACTTTCAGTGTCTTTGCTTTTTTTGTACACCTCACTCATGGGACCTGAACACCATCTCAGATGGGAGAGAAGAGATCTTTCCAAACCTCAGGGGACAGCCCATGGGTTTGGTGCTTACAGCCCTAGACAAGTACAGATATAATCACAGTTATGATTCATTTTTGAATTTTTAAATCCATTTTTTAAAAGAAACGCTTACAAGTAACTTCTGTCCTCTATTGTTTGAAATTTGGGTTAATGCTAAAGAAGTCCCCAGAGATGCGCCTCATTTGCTCGTGATGTCTTGGTAACTGCTGAGTAAACACATATGACAGAGAAAGAAACACATGCCATGGCAAAATTACCTAACTGACTGTAATTAATTTAAATTGTGCAATATTAACCTACTAACTAAATAACATAGGGAGTATTTGTGATATGGCTTTCAGATCTCTACCCAGAAACCCGTTTCTATTCCATGGTTGCCTTAGCTACTCAAAAGATCCTCAGGTGGCCTCATCTTTACTAAATATAAAACAGAGTCATTTGAATCATTATGGTAAATCGCCCACAAATCCACAAATATCTTTTTTTTTTTCCTACTAATCGCTTACGTTGCATCTTTGTAAATACTCCATTTTATTTACCACAATTACTAATGGTTAAAAACAAAACTTACAAGGTAATAACAGGCCAGGGAGTGGTGGCTCGTGCCTGTAATCCCAGCACTTTGGGAGGCCAAGGCAGGTAGATCACCCGAGGTCAGAAGTTCGAGACCAGCCTGACCAACATGGTGAAACCCCGTCTCTACTAAAAACACAAAAATTAGCCAGGTGTGGTGGTGCACGCCTGTAGTCCCAGTTATTCAGGAGGCTGAGGGAGGAGAATCACTTGAACCCGGAAGGCAGAGGTTGCAGTGAGCTGAGATCATGCCACTGCACTCCAGCCTGGGCAACGGAGTGAGACTCTGTCTCAAAAAAACAAAAAAAACAATCAATCAATCAATTAAAAAGTAATAACAGTGAAAATACATCAGACTAAAGTTAATTACCACTTTGGCTTGTCAGGTTTATTATTTTGAAAAAAGCACTAAAATAAACTGCAATGAACCCTACCACAAAAGGAAGTTAGAACTTCCTGTACTGACAAGAAGTCTCTATTTCTTCTGACGAATAATGATTAACCTTTCATTTTAGATGACAAGTTAGAGTTCTGCCTGTTTTCAAAGCGACATATTACAATACTTTAGAGAACTTTCAGCCCCGTAACTAACTAGAAGTACAAAATGGAAAACCATTTCTCTAATTCCTTTACTGTAGATATTTTTCTAAAAGTTCCTCTAATAGTGATTCTCTGAGAAAGGTAGTTAAAATAAGATAAAAATTCGCATAGAGCAGCCAGAGATAAGACAAACATGTTAAAATGCACTGGTTAAATGTTTAGTTCTCAGTTTTGATGACTGTAACATGGCGATGGCAAATGTCAACATTAAGGGAAGCTGAGTGAAGGGTATACGGGAATTCTGTGCTGTTTTTGCAGTTTTTATGTTAAGTCTAAAATTATTTCAAAATACACTCTTAAAATGTATTTACAACTTCAGCAGTTTATGTAGTTAAAGTGCTTTGAGAATAAATAAACGATTTTCTTTTTGCAAAGAATATTTGCACTAAATCTCACAAATATATAGTGCTTGGACTTTTCAAATTATGTATGCTTTAGAACATTATAAATCCTCCACAGAAAATGTCAAGTTAAATTGGTCAAATTGCTGGAAAATAAACAAATACACACACATTTTCAAAATAAGGTGAGCAAAAAGTTGAGGAAATCCTGTAAGAAACATAACTTGCTAATACCCATTACAGTTTAGAAAGGACATCTGGTTCTCTAGTCTAAACTGTTGTCTTGATTTTATCCCTTATATTACATTGTTATTGTTCTTCAATGGAAACTATATGTGGAGTTAGCAGAAAAGAGACAGCTATGACAAGAATAAACCTCAGAGAACATGCAGTACCAGGGTGTCTAACGCCATCCTGGCCCAAGAACAGAATGTAAATGAATGAAGACAGGTGTAGAGAGTGGTAGAGCTTTGGTCACACCTGAGAAGGCACCTTCTCCCAGAGGGATTCAAAAGCACATTAAAAATGAAGCAAAACATGACAAGACACTTGCACAAGATAATAAAACACATCTACAGGTCACCAGTTGCAGACCATAATTCAGCTCCTTTCTACTAGAGGAGGAAATTAAGACCCAGAGAGGAAACATGTGTCAAAGGCCACACAGCATCTTTAGGAGTAGAAGGAGAACAAAGCCCACTTCACCTTCAGGATCTAAATCTTCATGGAAAACTCTAAGGCAGATGGGAAAAAGAGAACTTGTTGACATTGGCCCTTAGCCAAGGGCAGAGGGTGATATAATAACAACTGATGTTTGCATAACTTCACCTCCTGGACCCTGGGGTGCTTGCAAACATCCATTCATTCATCCTGGTTCACTCATGTGAAATATGTAGGTGGTGTATTTTAATCATCATAGAGTGGTAAACAAAGACACAGTTGGTACAGAATCTCCAAGGGCAGGAGTGTGTCGCCAGCTAAGGACAAGCATCGTTATTACGGCCTTGCTCCTGAGTCAGTACACTTGCCACCTTCCTTGTGCAAAAAGTCAATACTTTAAGCACTTTTTGTAAACAAGCACCTGGGGATAAAAAGAACCAAGAATTCCAATAGTATTCTAACCCTTTCCCACTTAATCCTCCAGATAGTTACTGACCACCTGCTATGATGATGGACACTCCTTTAAGTGCTGACTTTCATTTTCCTCTGGCTAATACTGACCCAAGTTGGTCTGAGTGCTGCTCCAAAATTAACTAGAATATGTGACAACAGATACCACTACAACCTCCCTATTTTCTGATTTATTCTCATTCCAACTCATATCTTTTATTGTAAAGGGAAATCTGCAGATATTAATGTAGATTCTATGGATCCCCTCCATTGTCATTGCATAATGGTATTTGTGGTATGCTGTGTCTGTGCCTTGTATAGCTGCTACAGCATCCAATTCTACTCATCATATAGTTTACAATGTGCCTGTGTTCGAGCAAATGAACCTGAGACTCACATATTAAGTAGTGATATTGAAAAGAGGGAAAAAGGTCCAGATGATGTGAAGGAAGAATGTATATTAACCCATCAACAAAAATAACTAAAGTAGCACACTAAATTTCTCTTTTCTCATTGACCCCAAATATAATAAGAGTATATTCTATTTCCTGATTTTGTGAGAAACAGAAAAGTGAGAATTATATTTATTCATTACTCCAAGAAATATTTATTGAGTCCATAGTATATGCCAGGCACTGAGGATACAACACTGAATAAGGCATGATCCATAATGTCTTCTAATAAAATAGTTAACCAACATTGTAATAAATGATAAAGTAAGTACAGATTCAACCCAAACCCCTAGAACTTTCACAAGTGAAGAGAAGACTGAATCAACAAATTGAGGTTCATATGTTCAGTGGCGCTGCAAAAACTAGAAGTACTTTCTGAGCTATAAAATAAAATTGAATTTCATCTAATAACATTTTATTTCAAGTGCATTTTATTATTTACTGTGCTCTGACTGTGCACAAGACGCCACTGGACACTGCAAAAAAAAAAAATCTCTTTACAATCCAATGTGTGTGGGAAATCATAAATATGTAGGGTAAAGCATATGAAACTGCTGATAATGTCTCTTTGTAAAAGAAGACTTTTTTTTAATGGTTCAGGCAAATACAATGGATTAAATAAGAACACTAGAAATGTCAAAAAGCAGAAAAAAAAACTGTTGGAATGAGATTATAAACTGAATGAAATCGGAGGAAAGATCATAGAAAGACTTTGTGAACTGCAAACTTGAAGAAGGTCCAGAAAGATGGGCAGGGGGTTGAACAACAGGCCTGGCCAGTGAGTACAGGGATGCAGGCAAGATCCTGAAAGTGGCTTGAGGAGACAGTGAGTAGATGAGTTGAGCTGGAGCTGAAGGATCTGGAAGAAGGCGAGTGTTGGGAAAAGGAGTGAGTGGCAGCCTTCAGCCTGTAAGCCAACTTATGGAACTCCTAATGGCTAAGGAGTTTGGAAGCAATGCTATTCTCTTTGGAAGTGTAAAACATCTATATGCGGATCATTCAGTTTATCATCACATTCCACTAATCTTTGGCCAACTCTTTTGGATAAAGAGGAATTGACCTGAGGTAATGTTAGAGTGTTCATGGAATTCAAAGAACATTACATTAAGTAGCAGGAACACCAGAGGTAATTATATGAGGCAAGGAGAGTGCAAACATATTAGGTGGGCACAAAAGTAATTGCAGTTTTTAGAAATGGGGAAAGGATTCCCTATTTAATAAATGATGCTGGGAAAACTGGCTAGCCATATATCGAAAGCTGAAACTGGATCCCTT
>NW_012109975.1:475819-476583 GCF_000951045.1 Mandrillus leucophaeus | reverse complement strand
CATCACACACCAGGTCCTATTATGGGGAGGGGGTAGGTGGGATGGATAGCATTAGGAGAAATACCTAATGTAAATGACGAGTTAATGGGTGCAGCACACCAACATGGCACATGTATACATATGTAACAAACCTATACGTTGTGCACATGTACCCTAGAACTTAAAGTATAATAAAAAAAAAAAATGCGGTTTTTGCCATTACTTTCAATGGCAAAAACCGCAATTACTTTTGTGCCCACCTAACACATTCATTCATCCTGTCTCAAATAAAACAGTCTCAAATAAAAGAGAGTCCTTTGGCATGGACCTCAGAAAAATGACACCTTCCGCTTCCTCAACCCCATATCTGACATTTGGCTACTAAGTCCAATTTTTCTGTTAAATATGACACCTATGTGTCCGCCCCCACTGCCAACGCCCTAGTCCAAGCTCACACTGGTGCCCACCGGAACCACGCTATCACTTCCTAAATGATCTCCCCGCCTCCAATGTCTCCATGTCTCCCTCTCCCGAACTGCAACAAAAAACCTGTCTCCACACAGCGACAAGAGCACTCTTTTTATCGTACATATTTCACCAATTATGCCTTTACAGGCTTCCCATTTCTCCTGGGATAAAAAGAAAACTTAGCAAGTTCTGTGAGGTGCTGCATGCCATTGACGCCGCTGGCCCCCTAGCCAGTTACCACTCACACTTGGTCCTGAACTGCCACCCCAGAGTTACTTCTGAATATCCCCAGGCCTTTACTCCTGGACTCAAGGGCT
>NW_012109975.1:440482-475650 GCF_000951045.1 Mandrillus leucophaeus | reverse complement strand
CGCCATTCTCCTGCCTCAGCCTCCCGAGTAGCTGGGACTACAGGCGCCGCCACCGCGCCCGGCTAGTTTTTTGCATTTTTTAGTAGAGACGGGGTTTCACCGTGTTAGCCAGGATGGTCTCGATCTCCTGAACTCGTGAACCGCCCGTCTCGGCCTCCCAAAGTGCTGGGATTACACGCTTGAGCCACCGCGCCCGGCCTGAAGTATCCATTCTTTGGGCTGACCTCCTAGACAGGGTCACAACCCCGCCAAGCATTGCCTTGCAGCTTTTCACAAAGAGGCTGATTCAGGTAATAATTCGATAAATACATATGTCCATCTCCATTAGTTTACTGTAAACTAGTCAAGCATATGGAGAACAGCTTTTTGGCTCATTCCCAGTATCTAGCACATACTTTGTAGTTTATAATAAAAGAGGGATTCAATAAATAATTGCTGAATGAATCAATCAATGAACAGATTCCAAGTTAAATGTGATTGCGAAGCTCCAAATATAACTGGAATATCATGATGTAGATATGGAGAGTAAAGACAATGAAAAAGAACAGCAATTAAGTTTGCCCCAGCTGACTAGTATCCAGTGATTGTAGCATGTTGATTTGACAAAATATCTCTATAAATACAAGGAAGCTACAAAGAAAAGAATATAAAGTATTACATTGATGTTAAAGACGTACTACCTCAAGGATACATGAACAGGACAATAATGTTTCCTAAAGGAAAGATGAGTATTCACATTGTGTCAAGTGTAGCATACACATGTGTATTATATGAATGCCACTGTCTCCACTGATGCAAGTTGACAAGTCTGGGAATGTGAATTCTCCTGGTTACACCACTGGAATATAGTCAAAAAGAATAACAGGGATAGAGGAGGCTTGGTTTCCACTTGCCCACTGAGTGACCTCAAAAGTGTCACTGGATTTCTCTGACTATTTTCTCATTGGCCGAAAAATAGAAATAACATCATGCCTATGACAAGGTGGCAGTCGGGACTAAATAAAATAGAGTGACATCCCTTTAGAACTGTCAACAACTAGAGAACTGTGTTACTGTTATGATAGCTGTTGTAAGTATCATCTTTTGTGTGTGTGTGTGTGTGTGGAGTGTGTGGTCTCACTGTGTCGCTCAGGCTGGTGATAATATTACTTCATTTGAAGAGCTTGTGTATTTACTTTATTTATTTATTTTTTGAGATGGAGTTTTACTCGTCACCCAGGCTGGAGTGCAGTGGCACGATCTCGGCTCACTGCAACCTCTGCCTCCCAGGTTCAAGCAATTCTCCTGCCTCAGCCTCCCGAGTGGTTGGAACTGCAGGTGCCCACCACCATGTCTGGCTAATTTTTATTTTTATTTATTTTTATTTTTTCTGTATTTTTAGTAGAGACGGGCTTTCACCATGTTGGCCAGGCTGGTCTCAAAGTCCTGACCTCAGATGATCCACCCTCCTCGGCCTCCCAAAGTGCTGGAATTACAGGTGTGAGCCACAGCACCTGGCTGTGTATTTATTTTAAATCATTCGTCTATATTCATTGATTTTGACTCATTAATGACAAATACTAGAGATAAAATTAAAAATAGGGTTTAAATTCAATGTCATAAATGGTTTTCATTTTAATTTTTAAAAACCTAATAAGGGTTATTCTTACAAGCACATTAGTATATTCATTTAATCCTCAAAATAACCCTTTGAGGTAGTAATATATCTCCAACTTACAGATGAAGAAACTGAGGCACTAAAATGTCCAGTAACTTGACCAAGATCTCATACCTAGTAATAACAACAGTCATAATAAGAGCAAACATTTATATGGTGGTGCTAGCACTGTTCTAAGTGCTTTCTATACATTACCTAATGAATCTATAAGGTAGCTACCCTTACAGTCCCTAATTTACACATGAAGGAAATGAGGCCCAGTGAGGTTCATCCATTTGCCAAGGTCCCAGAGCTGGTAGGTGGCAGAGCAGAGATTTGAGGCCAGGCAGAACCCTTCCGGTTAACCTAATGCAGTACTAACTCTCATTTATTGGTGGCATTTATCCAGCTCTCTATTCACCTAAGTGAATTTTCTAGATAAATACTTATTTCTTTAATAAACAAATATTATTTTATTCATACTTTTCATATTAACAATTGCCTGTCTTTTACTAAATATACTAAATACTGTGCAACTTTTTCCTGATGGCCCAAAGTCAGTGTTATGGCTGCTGTGCTTTATCTGTCCTGCTTGTAGTTTTTACTTTAATTTTTACAGGAGTGCTTAGGTATCTTTTGTAGACATGAGCCAGTCAGTTGTCATTTTGTCACTGTGATTCTGCTGACTGCTTTGAAGCTAGAATCTGTGTCTATCGTAACTATTTCTAATATAAGATTTAATAAGCTTTGAATTGATGCCAACTCTATGGACTTAAGTTCATGACTTTCATTATGACCATGGCAGATTTTAGCTGAGATGAGGGGAGTCTGACCTATAGATAAGTATAAGGAATTATTTTACCAAATGAAAAACTATATATTTTATCCAGTGCGCATATTCCTGTTTTTTTGTTTTTGTTTGTTTGTTTGTGTTTTTTTTGAGATGGAGTCCCGCTCTGTGCCCAGGCTGGAGTGCAGTGGTGCCATCTCGGCTGACTGCAACCTCCGCCTTCCAGGTTCAAGTGATTCTCCTGTCTCAGACTCCAGAGTAGCTGGGATTACCAGCACACGTCACCACACCCAGCTAATTTTTGTATTTTTAGTAGAGACAGGGTTTTACCATGTTGGCCAGGCTGGTCTCGAACTCCTGACCTCAAGTGATCCTCCCACTTTGACCTCCCAAAGTGCTGGGATTACAGGTGTGAGCCATCGTGCCTGGCCATTCCTGTTTCTTAAATCATGATACATATCAGGCATATACATGAGTTTGTTTAAAGTTCACTTTCATCTAGAAGACGAAATCTTTGAAACTGTAAGACTTATTCCCAAATCCAAGTCATACACACTATCCACAAGCTGATTATTTCTATTCCCTCATCCTGCTTTACTTATTTCTCTCCTCGTATTGTGTTCCAAATAGAACATAATACAAATAAATAACATTTACATGGCAGTTCCTGCATAACGACCATTGTTCTAAGAAATTTTTCCATATTAATTCATGTAATGTTCACAACCACCTCATTTTACAGATGAGGAAACTGAGGTGCAGAAAGATTAAGTAACTTGCCAATCCCATATCTAGAATTTGGGGAGCTAGGATTAGAACCCAAGCAGTTTGACTCGAGAATCTGTGTTCTGTGAACTCTGCTCTACTGTGCCCTGAGAACTGTCCAAAGATAATAGTGCCTTTGTTTTGTTCACTGCTGAAGGCCCAGGTGTTCAACAAATATTTGTTGACTGTCTGGATGAACTTCCAGCTTCTCTCTGCCTATCCAAGTGCTCAACCCAGCTCACTCTGACTTCAGCCTCAAAGCTTGACTGGCTCTGACAGGCAGAGTAACATTCCAGGCCCTTCTTCCACCTCCTGAAGACTTTATTGGTTGCACTGTCTTTTGGCTCACCCGCACTGGGCATGGAGCCCCAAACCCATTAGATGGTCAATAAATACTCCCTGAATGATTGAGACTCTGAGCGGTATCAGGCTGTCGCCAAACACAAAAGTTTGTGATCAAGTACTATAACAACAGGATGGTGTCCTAGAAATTGCACTTGACTGAATCAAAAGATTGATTTTTACCTTTTGTGAACTGACCATGCCAATTTCACAACTCTAGCCTTCGGTGGTTTTTTTTGTTTGTTTGTTTTGTTTTTTTGAGACAGAGTTTCACTCTTGTTGCCCAGGCTGTAGAGCAGTGTGGCATGATCTTGGCTCACTGCAACCTCTGTCTCCCAGTTCAAGGGATTCTCCTGCTTCAGCCTCCCAAGTAGTGGGGATTATAGGCTTGGGCCACCACGCCCAGCTAATTTTGTATTTTTTGTAGAGACGGGGTTTCACCATATTGGCCAGGCTGATCTTGAACTCCTGACCTCAGGTGATCCACCCACCTCGTCCTCCCAAAGTGCTGGAATTACAGGCATGAGCCACCGTGCCTGGCCCAGTGTGTTCATCTTTAAGCTTGAAAGCTTACTATATATAAAGCACTATGCCTTTGGTATGAATTATGTACATATAATCTTTAAAACAATCCTATGAGCTAGGTGCTATTATATGCCCATTGTGCAGATAAAGAATCTGACTAGAGGCTAAGTGATTTGTTATGTGTTACACAACTAAAATGCTAGAGCTAGGATTCAAACCTATGTATGTATGACTCCAAAGCTTAGCTCTTGCAAACCATGCTATACTGTCTCTCTCTCTCTTTACCATTTTAAGCTTATGTCATATAATAACAGCTACCGTGATAATGATTATAGCTTAAACCATAAACTGTGAATTGAAGTAGTTTCCAATTACTGACAGTCTTGAAATTAAAGTAAAACCTGTAAATTCAACATTTACCTTTTATAACCAAAAGCTTCATTGGTCATTTCTAACTTTTCTGGAAGAAATAAAGATACCATGGCAAATAGTAACTTCTCATTTTAGAGATTCAACCAGTTAACAAGTATTTGTTGAACACCTGTTATGATGTCGTGTACTGGGCTAAATGCTGGATATATATAACAATAGTGACTGAGACAAAGATGGCTTCTGCCATCACAGAGGCAGTCTAGAGAAAGAAACAGTAATCAAGCAACATACAGAAAATTATTGGGGAGTGAGAGCAGGAGTGTGGGGGTGCAAAAAGGAGAGTCCATTCCAGGCAGTGTGAGCGACAGGTGAGATAACTACACACAGGAGAAAATGTGACATATTCTGGGAACAATCAAGATGGAACTGCTGATAGAAGGCCTAACTAAAGATTGGATTAGGGTAATGGGGAATCATTGCAGGACTTTAGGTAGGGAAGAGAAATGCCCTTATGTGCGTTGTAAAAAGATCAGTTTAGCCGGGCGCGATGGCTCACGCCTGTAATTCTGAGACTGAGGCGGGTGGATCACCTGAGATCACGAGTTCGAGACCAGCCTGGCCAACATGGTGAAACCCCTTCTCTACTAAAAATACAAAAATTAGCCAGGCGAAGTGGCTTGCGCCTGTAATCCCAGCTACTCTGGAGGCTGAGGCATGAGAATTGGTTGAATCCGGTAGGCGGAGGTTGCAGTGAGCTGAGATTGCTCCACTGCACTCCAGTCTGGCAACAGAGCAAGACTCCTTCTCAAAGAAAAAAAAAATCAGTTTAACAATGGTGGGAAAAAAGTGAATTGGACAGATAGGGCCAGACTAGAATCAAAGAAGCCAGATGGATGTTGAATTTAACCAAGAGATGGTGGAAATTGAGACAGTAAGAACAGAGATGGTAATGTGGGAATTGATTCAACATCTATTAAGAAGGGATAGTCTTGATAATTGATAGAGATGCAGAGGAAGCAGCAGTAAGTGTCATGGATGTTGTCTAGAGTGTAGGTTTTGAAAACTGAATGGATAGTGGAATCCAAGAGCAGTAGCAGGCGTGGGGAAGATGGCGTTCAGGGTTGCACATGTGTGGCATTAACTTGGCAGCTGGATTTTGGCGTCTGACGCTTAGTGGAGCAGGCTAGGTTCCAGGTGGAGGCTTTCTAACCATCATCAGATACGTGGTGCCTGAGGCGAGGAAGTGGAAGGGCTCTCCGAAGTGGAGCAGAAAAGCAAAGGGGCAAAGTCAAAGCAGCATCCTGTAAGGAGAAGGCAGAAAAGCGACGCTCACAGAGATGAAGAATGAACCTCCAGAGGCGTCGGAGCAGATTGGAAGAGACACATTCAGGCTCCATTTAACCAGAATAATTCCGTTATCAAAATGGAAGCGCCAAGAAGCATCGCTGATGGCGCTTTGCCACCATCCATCCGTCCAACACAAACCCACCTGCTTCGAAAAAGACTGCCTCACGTAGTGACTCACTTACCCACTACAGCCGCATTCTCTACCCCTGCCTCTTGTCTAGTGAAGTTGGCTCCCGAGGCTTCGGGGCCGCTCCACAGGCACCTGAGGACGTCTCCCCGGAGACCCTGACTCAAGCTGCGCGCCGGCACAGCCGGGCAGCGGCTCCCGCCTACTCACCGCGCCGGAGGGACGGTCCCTCCTTCAGGCCAATCTCCTTCTCATTGTTCCTGCTGCTGTCACCTGCTGCTGCAGACCGGGGTCCCGTCCAGTCTTAGCCCGTCCTGTCCACCCCCCAGCCTACTCGCGGTCCCCTCAACCTCGAGTACACCGCGGCCAGCTGCGCCGTTGGTTTTCCAATCAAATCCTCCTCCAGGCCACCAACCGGCGCTGGCCAGGCCAATGCCGACAATTCTTCCTCCGCCTCCCGGGGCCCCTCAGCCAATCGGGAGCAGCCATGCTGCGCAGTGCAGAGCGCCATAGCGACGGATGACGCCTGCCAGGGAATCGCCGTAGCAACCAGAGACGCGCTAGGTCCACCACCAAGCTTGCAAGCAGAAGAGGAGGCAAGTGATGCTGAAGGCTGTGCTGCAGCCACTTCACTGGAACCTAGAGCTACCTGTGAACAGGTCTCCTAAATGTTGAAGATTTTTCTGGATTTAGGGTGTCTAACCTTTGATGGGAAAGGGCAGCTTCATCTTGGAGTGTTTACTTTCAAGAACCGCTATGGGCTAAAAATCAATTCTCTTTAAAAGCAAAGATTAATCTGATAAGGAATCAATGCAGCATGCTAAATATCTTTCATATGGTGTGAAAACGTCTTCAGTTACTCAAGCCACAGGCAATGAGAATATGGTGCCATAGCACCATATTTTTCACAAAAATAAAGAGTGATCTGGGATTCAAGAAACCTGTGTGGTACAACTATTGCCAGTTCGTTTTGTGGCCTTGGGCAAGTCACTCCACCTTTTGTGAAAGTCTGAAGCGTCTTTAAAATTTCTGAACTGCATTAGATAACGCTTTAAAAATATACCTGACATTCTGTAACTTTAAATACATGAAAAATGTCAATTTACTGACTGCTCAATTTTGTGCTGGGCACGATTTCAAATTCTTTCCTTATTTCACTTAGTTATAAAACGGAGGCACAAGAAGTTTCCTAAGTAGTCCAGTATGGCAGAGCTAGTAAGTGATGCGAGTCACGGTAACATCTACTTGAGTCTGGTCTTAATCACGATGATGCTCCTTTGACGATTTCTTCGAGTACTGGGCCCTATTCAACCTCATCTTAATATCACTAAACGCTCATGAGTGTGTCAACACTGGTGATTACATCTTCCCAAACTGGATTTTAAATGAATACAGTGAACCCTAACGTTTTTCAGGTTTGGATAGTAAGTAGGCACATTGGGGTAACAATACTTAGGCTTCCATAATTGAAAGCATCTTTTAAAATGAAGATGGCCCTATTTTGGAAATGCAGAAAGGCGAGATGAAAGCCAAACTCCAGTGAGTATAGAAGAACTAATTAAACTTCGGAGACCATAAAACCAACAAGATTTTTTTTTATATGTAAGTTCTAGGGTACATATGCACAACGTGCAGGTTACATATGTATACATGTGCCATGTTGGTGTGCTGCACCCATTAACTCGTCACATTTACATTAGGTGTATCTCTCTCCTAATGCTATCCCTCCCCCCTGCTCCCACCCCACGACAGGCCCTGGTGTGTGATGTTCCTCTTCCTGTGTCCTAGTGTTCTCATTGTTCAATTCCCACCTATGAGAACATGTGGTGTTTGGTTTTTTGTCCTTGCAATAGTTTGCTGAGAATGATGGTTTCCAGCTTCATCCATGTCCCTACAAAGGACATGAACTCATCCTTTTTTATGGTTGCATAGTATTCCATGGTGTATATGTGCCACATTTTCTTAATCCAGTCTATCATTGATGGACATTAAAACCATCAAGATTAATGTTACCAATAAAACAAAACAAGGTGACAGGGGCAGGAAGACCGATGCTGAGTAGAAAAAGTATTCTATACACACATTCTACATATTAAGCAGTCAGCCTGGCTTGGTGGCTCATATCTGTAATCCCAGCACTTTGGGAGGCCAAGACAGGAGGATCACCTGAGGTGAGGAGTTTCAGACCAGCCTGGCCATCATGGCCAAACCATCTCTGCTAAAAACAGAAAAATCAGCGGGCATGGTGGCGCATGCTACTGACTGTTACTCAGGAGGCTGAGGCACGAGAATTACTTGAACCCAGGAAGCGGAGGTGCAGTGAGCCAAGATCGCACCACTGCACTCCAGCCAGACAGACAGAGCCAGACTCTATCTCAAAAAATAAATATTAAGCAGTGAGACATGACTCCACTGAACTTCTCATGTTCACCAGAATACCAATTGTGCTTCCCATCTTTCCACTACTCAGTGAAATTAAAGTCTTAAACTAATGTTTTAGCCATCCCAGAATATTCCCGAACTTCCCTGAAAGCTGCAGAGATTAAGAGGCAAGAATGACACTGCCTCTAAGACACATACACTATCATCTCAAATGTTAAGGGTCCCTCTGTAACATGATAAAAAATAAAATCCCACAAGAGATCTTGCCCCAAGCTTATAGCTTATATAGCAAGGCTCAAAACTATGAAAACATCTTTTTCTAAGGCCTTTTTTAAAACGAAATGCAAAACATAAATGATACAGTTCAAAAGTAAAACAGCGTAATGTCTTAACTACAGCATAAAAGTAACAAATCTGCATGTAAGTAGATATTCAGGATCAGCTCATCAAGAAGATAAAATCACTTCCCAAAATTTATAAGAAGACTTCAGCCCAATGGTCTAGAATAAGGCTATTTACACAAACACACCCCCGCCCCCCCCCACACACACACAAATCTAAGTGGAGGAATGAGAATGATCGTGTAGACTGAAAGCAGAGGGCTGAGTACAATTTGAAGTAAAGGCAGAACTTAAATTGGGCTTTGAAAGAAAAGCAGAGAAGCAGAAAGGAAGGTCTACTAAACAACAGAAATGTTTTCATTAAAAGTATAGAGATAGGAACGTGTGGGTCCACCATGAAAAGAACTGATACTTAAGAGATCAGATATGCCTTTATTGGCCAGATCAAAGAGTTACTCTTTTCCTCTCTCCTCCTACAGAATCTCAAAGGTCTGTAGCTAGAAATTATAAATTGACAAAAAAAATTTCCCTAAAATAAATGTAAACTAAATTTTCAAATGAAATTTCCAAAAACATAAGTGTCTATCCCCATCTTATTCCAAAGGGTATCAAACTCATGGTGAGGTTATCAGAAGTTTTTCAGTGCAGAAAACACAAAAGGAAAGTGTTCCACACATGCCAAATGAGAAACACACCGAGACCTGTAATTTTCTATTAAGGAAAATAATTCATAATAAAGTTAGTCACTAAAAACAAAGAAAGAGGCTGGGTTCATGCCTGTAATCCCAGCACTTTGGGAGGCCAAGGCAGGCAGATCATGAGGTCAGGAGATCAAGAGGACCATCCTGGCTAACACAGTGAAACCCCGTCTCTACTAAAAAAAAATACAAAAAATTAGCCGGGTGTGGTGGCGGATGCCTGTAGTCCCAGGCTACTCGGGAGGCTGAGGGAGGAGAATGGCGTGAACCCGAGCCAGAGGTTGCAGTGAGCTGAGATTGGGCCACTGCACTCCAGCCTGGGTGACAGAGCCAGACCCCGTCTCAAAAAAAAAAAAAAAAAAAAAAAAAAAAAAAAAAAAAAACAGAGAAAGAAAGAAAAGCCCTGGAGAGTTCAGTATTATAATGAAAATCATTACACATCACACAGCAAGATTTCTAAAATCAAGGGGGAATAAATGGATCAGCCTTTTCTTAGAGAGCTTTAATTTCAATTATTTCTTAACCAGCAAACGCTGTTTGTTGTGAAACAAACACTGTTTTATTTTTTTCACAACGTTTCCTGTTTTCTCTCTCCTACCAAAGCCTAGGAATATTAGGAGGCCAGAAACAGACATCACTCATTTACCTTCCTCTCCTATCCCATCTCAAGCTGAGACAGAGATGTGGTTCTCCTAATAATCAGAATACAAAGTAAAGACAATAGCCAACAACTAATTAAGTAGATTTTTATTGCTCAATCAACTTCAGTAACATCTCCGAAAAAATAGTTTTCATCTAACAATTATGAAACAAATTTGAAAGGCAGGATCATTCACAATATAGACCTGGTAGAGGCTTATACTTCATATAAATGAAAAAATATCAGTTCTACAATTTAAATGTTTACTTTGGATTTTATTATAGAAGAAAATATCATTGTAATTATAAAAGCCATAAAAATTGGAACTGTACTGTGAAATTACATCAAGGTATCAAATTTTATATAAATGAACAATAAAATTCAATTTTTATTTATTTAAACATAGTAAACATTGGAAGACAATCTCCCCCATGGGGAAAAAAAAAAAAAATCTTGAATAACAAAGCAACAAAAAAAAAAAAAAAAAAAAAAAACAACCTGGGGTTTAACAATTACTGTAAGTCAAATGTTGAAGTCAGTATGTGTTAATTAAATTTCATTTTTAAAATGATCTTTGGATGATTACATTTCCAACTATGTTTTCCTATAATTGACACTTAATGTTACTTTTTGAAAAGTCAGAAAAGAAACCAATTTATATTAAGATGGCCAAATTTTGCAATTTGAACACTATTTTAAACTTTGAACGTCCTTAAGGTCTTTAAATTTACTTTCTAAAATAAATAATTGTTGGAATAAACCAAAAGACATCTCACATATTTGCACTGCATATGATAAAAATGATGCGATCTACATAAATAAATTTAAAACATTAAGTTATTTCATATAAACATTTTTAATTACAATGTTATATCAATGGCTTACACAGTTGAAATCTGAGCACTTTAAAACAGGATTCACACCTTAAACTGCTGAGCACATTTATAGAACTGATGTACATCATATAATCCTTTAAACAGCAAACTCTGGTGTTATACCTCAGTTTCAGAAAGCATTTTTCTTTCAACAGAATTTTGAACCTGCCTTTGTGAAAGAAAAAAATTAGAAAGCTATTATACCCACACAGAAAATTTAAGTATGTGGAAGAAATAAACTTTTTTGGATGAAGAAAACAAGTTGATTTTGAGTGGTAAACAAATCTGGTTTACAAATACATGCATTAGCACATAAAATATTTTGTCCTAGACATCTTTACAGAAGACTTGGCAAATATGAACAATGGTATGCCACAGCTTTTTAAAACGACGTTTAACAGATATAAGATCAGAATCATTCACATTCACACAAACACACACACACTTTAGAAAGACTGTGTGCTTCGCTTCAGCATATTTAATATCATTAAAGAATATATAGAATCATCCTTTTATCATAAGGAATTTACGTCATTGTTTTCTCAAAAGCTGCTATTTTAGATTGAAACAGCATTCAGAAAAAAGTACATTTCAGATGGTCAGCATCGGGATTTACTACAGACTTTGTAAACAGGTATCTATAAATAAATAAAACTAGGGTGGAGAAAAGAATATCCTGAGGTGGCTCTGTGGCCAGGGTATTCAGTAGCACTAAGCTCCATTCTGGAAATCAAGGCATCTAAAGAAAAGTGCAGGGCTGAATTTATTTTGTAAATGGAATATGTACAGGTTTAATTATTTTGCACCTTGAGGTAAATCAGTACACAGCAACTACTACTGCTTATATACACTTATTTAAGGCAACTTTATTTAAAAATCAATATATGTAGTAAATTATATCTGTCACTGTCTCAATGAATGTTATCTATGATTATTTTTCAAAAACAGTGGAAGAAATATAATCACTTAAAACAAGCAGTTAATTACTTAAACATGAGTTACCTTTGCTCTTAAACGGAGTAGTCAGATCATTTTGTCAGTCAAGTAGTCAAAAGAAAGCAGAAACCAGTAAAATTAGAAGCACTGTGAAAACATTTTGAGTGCAAAGTATTTTGCAAGTGACGGTTTTTCTGGCACTGGATACTTACTATACATAAATTAAATAAAATCACAGAAACACTATGATCCCAGGTAGTTTTCAGTTTTAAAATTTCTTCCTGTAGAGTAAGTACAGTTGTTACCCCCGATGTCCAGACACAAGGAAATGATGTGAGGAAATCCTCTTGTTCAGGTACATCAGGGGAGTTTTAAAAATAGCAGCAAATACTGGGGTCTTTGGAAATAATTATGCTGCTACAAATGAAAAGGAATCATTACAATGGAAGCTCATAAACAATAATAAGCACCGTGGGTAATACTCTATCAATTGCCAATAGAGTCTAACTCTTTTTAGGCAGTACCAAATGATGACAGCTATATATTTTCTAAAGAAAAGCAGCTACATTTCCAACCTCTCATCCAAGGCAGAAGTTGAATCCATCATTTTAACTAGACTCTTACAATATGGTCTTAGAGGAGGACATTATCTTAGTTAATAAATAGTTTATAATGAATTTAAAACACCAGACTTGCTAAAATTTCAGCTTTTGGCATTCCTCATGATCCTTTATTAGATTAATTATGTATACTTTTATAATTTAATTATATGGTTAAAGGGCATTGGAATTTCATTAAAATTTTCATCCTAATAGTCATGTCACCATTTTTGATATTTCTGTGGCTTCTCAATACTCATTTGATTTTTGTAAATTATTCTCTTGTCAAATCAGTTTCACAACCCCATTCATCCAGTCCTACAGGCTTAACAACATTTATTTATTTCACGTGGAGCTAAAAGTATATAAAAGATGACTAACAAGATTTGTTAGACTTTAAAAAGCTCAGAAAAGCAAAAACTAACAAATACACAAAATAAAAATGCCATTAATCTGAGCTACATATAAAATGTCTAATTTCCTTTTAAAATATAAATATGGCAGTGCTTTATATCAAAGATGTAAAATCTATCAATTGCTTTAAGATAATAAACATAAATGCAAGTGAGCACCAACTATTTACATGAACAATTTACTCTATTTGTTACTTTTCCAAATGTTTATATAATATTTAAGCATCATATCAAAATAAATATTTTAAAATAAAATCACAGGTAACAAGCTATTAAATGTAATCTACAAAAGAATAACATAAAGAGAAAATGAAAGGTAATTCTTAATAAAGTAATACTGATCACAGACCCATCTGAGAGAATTCTGACTCCTGATAATTTACGCCCACTACTTATACGGAATAGTCAATAACTTGAACCTGATGGAAACGAAACCATTTTAAGACAAAGAGAGACAAGGCAGAGAACAGAGTGGGAAAAATAGGATTTAAAAGAGTATAAGGATTCAGAAAAAAAAATTCTACAAAGGCTTCAAAATCTAACTATTGCAAACTGGCATTGTATAACTTTTTAAATTCATGAAGTTATAAATGGTATGGGTGCTTAATTATCAAATCACCTGCAATTGTACTTGTCTGTCACAATGGATACCCAGATATGAAGGTTTTGAGATTAAAAAAAATTTAAACATAAAAGTTAAAAACTATCATTATTAAAGTTTCCATTGTTCTACATTCATCTCTATGGCTAAGAAAACGCCAGTTAGTGAAACATGATGGACATCTACAGAAATGAAACACAGACAGAGAAGCCCTGAAATGTTTTCACTTTTCCCACAGCACTGGTACAGACTCCCTATTCTTCCCATAAAGCACTAACAAAAGTGAAATAATATGTGAAAATTTCGAGAAACACATAAAAATTATAAACATAAACAAAGGATCACTTAAGGTTTTTATGAATTGCCATTGATGAACAAAGAGATGTAAGAAAAGCAGACTGAAAGCATTTCTCCGCATCCTTCTATTGCAAAACAGAAATTTTTTTTTTTCTAACAGAATAAATATTTGAATAGTTAAGAACCATGTACCTCACTTCAAAGAGAGCATTTCATTATACACATAGTCTCCACGGTGCTCATTACAAACTCGAGACACTACTTTTAAAAACTCAGTAGTCACACATAAACAGCATGACATACAATATTCTTATATATAGTGACATGATACGCACACCTTACATATGTATATATCTATATGTATAATGCCTCTTGGTTCAGTTCTATAATGAAGTTTCAGCATCCACATATTTCTTTCTTGGTTCATCTTCAAAACTTATTTTCACACTCACAGGTTTATCAGGACTATTTAAAACAAAGAATGAAAATAAATAATTTTTAAACATAAATATTCAATTCTAAACATGGCTAAGAATGAGTATATTAAATCTTCTGAGATTACTATTAACACTACAAACTTATGACTTGCTAATATAATTTTACCTTTTTCTAAATCAATAAAGTGGAAAGGCAAATATTAAAAATTCTGTTTTTAAAAATTACAAATATTAAAAATTCTGTTTGCAATTTAAATTCATGTTCTTCTTACAACTAAAGAGGGGGTCCTTAAAATAGGGCAGTATATGGTCAGAATCTGTTGGATTACTTTTATTTAATATATGAAGAGCTATAGCATGAGACTTTTATTTCACTGAAAAATCTATTAATATATGAATCTTTGTTAATAGATAGGTATCAAATAATTTCCAAGGTTATAAATTTATAAAACTTCTCACTCCAAATTTGATTCATAAATACAAAACCAATATATTATATATATTCTATATACATACTGGTTCTGTATTTATGAATTTTATTTATGAATATGTATTCTATATATGTAGAACAAATATTTGAAAAATATATATATATATTTTTTTGAGAGACAGAGTTTTGTTCTTGTTGCCCAGGATGGAATGCAATGGCACAATCTCAGCTCACTGCAACTTCCGCCCCCCAGGTTCAAGTGATTCTCCTGCCTCAGCCTCCCAAGTAGCTGGGATTACAGGCATGTGCCACCATGCCCAGCTAATTTTTGTAGTTTTAGTAGAGACAGGGTTTCTCCATGTTGGTCAGGCTGGTCTCGAACTCCTGACCTCAAATCATCCGCCCACCTTGGCCTCCCAAAGTGTTGGGATTACAGGCCTGAGCCACTGCACCTGGGCGACCTATTCTATATTTTCAACTTAGTATCACACAGTGACTCCATGTACATGGATTTAATTAATTGTAACATATGAATATCTGGGTTCTGGAAAAGGTTTTGAGAAAGTGTAAAAACACACTATGGTTTGCTGTCTTCTCTAGACAAACTGAAGAAAAGACCCCCTTCCCCAAGCATTTTCCTGTTAAACAACAAAGCCAAGACATTCTCTTTCTTCCTATGTGATTCTGAAGTGCAAGGCAACCCAAACAAAAGGTAAAAGCATAAAACATATTAGTTATTATTGTAAGGCCTTTATTTTTTATGATAATTATACTAACAGGGCCAGGGGTGCTGACACTGTGTGAACAATTACTAATAGTAAAAAGAATATTTAGAAAAATTCTGGCTGTACTGAATGATCCAAAATTACAAAGAGTTTAACTTTAAAACTTTTTAAGTTACAGACAGAAGAAAGGAAACAGCCAGCTGAGAAATCAGAACTCAGATGACAGAAGAGAAAAACATATGATAGAGAGTAAGTAGGAAAAAGGTTCTAAAAGAGGGTAGTGAAACAATGACAAAAAGCTAATCACTTATTGTCAGAAGACAGAGCTAAGACAGCAAGTGAACCAAAACAGCTACGTGACTGAGTGCCTAGAAAAGTTTTCATCTGATGCCCAAGCAGAATATACAGACACCCAACATAGCATCTCGCACAAACTGTACATAAAAAGAAGTATTTGCTGAGTATGAATGACTGAGTACCCTATAAGACAGTAACTCATTTCTCCAGAGGCTTAAGGGATTAAAGTACTGATGATTACCAAACAGAATCCCTGAGGGCTTAGTTCTTGAAGTGAGAACAAAAGAAAGAAAATAGGTTATATAACAAGAAATGTAAGAAAGAGGTTACATAATACTTTCAATACATGGTCCACTGTAAAACTGAATGGTCTTTACGTCAATGGATTAGATTTCTTCCAAATATCTCCAAGCAACATATTTACCTCACCTGAACAAATGGCATACTAAACCAAAACACAAGAAGGGAAACAACTTGTGTTTCTCTTTTCTTAGATCATCAGAAAGCATGATTGAAATAGTATTCAATTATAGTAGTTAATCCCTAGTAGTTATCTTTATACGGTTTCTGATCTTTTTTATGTTCACTCCATACTGCTATATGAAATTTATTTTTATTATAAAATAGCTCGAATTATTATTATTACTATTTTTGAGACAGAGTTTCACTCTTGTCCTCCAGGTTGGAGTGCAATGGCACGATCTCAGATCACTGCAAGTGACCTCAGATGATCCTGACCTCAGATGATCTGCCCACTTCAGTCTCCCAAAGTGCTGGGATTACAGGTGTGAGCCACTGCACCTGACTCAAATTCTTTTTTAAAATAGGTAACTATATAAAAGACAAAAACATAATCATTATTTATACCTTATTCCAAGTATACATTAAAATGATGGATGAAAGAAAGAAAGAAATGAAGCTATCATAAGTAAATGAAAATTGGCTACAGTTAGAAAACACATAAACAGTTATAACTACCTCATATTAGATCTGGTTACTTTGGCATTCTCAGTATTCATGGAAAGTGCCTTCCACTGTGCAGTTTTGGCCATTTCATCTGATATGTTAACAACTGAGGGATCAACACTGAAGAACAAATACACTTTTTGGTTAGTATTCAGTACTTGCAAAAGCATTAATATTGTCATTCTTATTATCTGCTTTCATCAGCTAAATTGAGAAAACCTTTGCCATGCACTTAAAGGTCTAGCAGGATATCAGAATTTGAGTTCTGTTACAAAGTCCTTATGAAGAATTACATCTTTCTTTCTAATCAAAACTAGGAGTAAGATTAACTAAGTTAGCAAGATTTATTTATGGAACTTCGCTTCAGAATCCAATTTGGGGTTTCAGTAGTACTTCGGCAGCACTCTAGCAATGATGCCCTATTATCATCTTGGCTGAAAATATGCTACTGAAATAACATAAAACTATGTTAATATGCTTATGCATACAAAAAATAATGCAATCTCAAGTCAACTAGAAAACATTTATAATTGGCACACATTTAATCTTATCAAATAAATACCCAAAGTATATAAGGAAAACTTAAGATTATGATTTTTAAAATCTTATTTTTCATAGCTTTTACAAATCATTATAAAGAATGCTTGGAAAGATAACACTCTGAAATTGAAAACAAAGTTCTGAAAATATGTCACATATTTAGTGTGATAAAGGTGGTATTTATCAAGTTCATCAAAATTAAAAGAACAGAGTAGGCTGGGCATGGTGGCTCACGCCTATAATCCCAGCACTTTGGGAGGCTGAGGCGGGCGGATCACAAGGTCAGGAGTTCGAGACCAGCCTGGCCAATGTGGTGAAACCCCGTCTTTACTAAAAATACAAAAATTAGCCGGATATGGTGGCACTCGCCTGTAATCCCAGCTACTTGGGAGGCTGAGGCAGGAGAATCTCTTGAACCTGGGAGGCAGAGGTTGCAGTGATTCGAGATCGCACCACTGCACTCCAGCCTGGGTGACAGAGCAAGACTCATCTCAAGAATTAAAAAAAAGAAAAAAAAGAGTACTATCCATTTATTACAGTAAGACAAATGTTTCTGTTTCTGTATTTCTATGAAAATTACTTCAAGACCTCAAATCCAATAATATCCATAAATAATTAATTTGGGGCTCAAGGTTGTCCATCACAAGTAATAGGAAAGTATCAAAGTTAATACAAATACATTTGCAAGTCCTTTTTCTTTGATTAAAAAAATACATTCAGACAAACAAGATACAAATACAAATGTCAAATTAGGTAATGTTAAATTAACAATGTGATGGCAACTAGTTTACAAATGACTAAACAGCGGTCATTTAGAAAGTGCTAGCTCTGTTCATACTTAAAGTCAGAATGTTATTTACAAATTTAAGATTGAAGAGAAATGTGAGGTGGTCACTGAAAAGTCTCTATGAATGGTTTCTTTACCTTCGCCACGTCAGATTTTTAAAAGTACACAAAGTCTGAATACCAAAGTTTATAATGGCATAGCCATCCAACTTGAAACTGCCTACCCCGAGTAAACATTTATTCACTTGGTTGCCAACTTCATATAAGTGAAGAAAGAAATTCCTGATAAACTTTCTAGCTTCTAAATATCCTCCACTATGAAGAAAGTACATGTTTTTTTTCCCTCAAAATGAAATTAGATGGGAAAAACTTTGCCTGCATTACATACATTATTTTCATCTTTTACAAGGGCTTTACAGTTTCCAAATACTTTCATATACCATCTCATTTGATCTTCCACCCAAGTAATCCAAAGCTATTTAAGATATAAAATTCTGGCAAATAAGCACATTAGCCATTTCCTGGCATTCCTGATGTTAAAAATTTTAAACATAGCCATATTAATCATGGCTCATGTCACCACTTAAAAGACAAAAGGAAAACTACAGATATCTTTTTCTTCATCAGACTATAGACTCCACTTAAATTTATCAAGGTTCATATATAATTACACTGAAAAAGTGATAAAGTAGGGTACAGAAATTAAGCGCAAATACTCTCAGCAAGTTGGTGATAATTACTAACAACCATCATGGCAGTTCCTATACTCTTTTTAGAAATACATCAATGAAGTTAACATATTAAATCATTTAACAAATATTTCTAGAACCCATCAAAGCAGATCACTGTGGCTGGATATATTAAATATCCATATTAAATGCCTCTATGCTTGGCATTTAAAGTATACAAAAATTTCAAGAGAATAATAACAATAGTGAAAATAAATAGCAAAATGTATAGAGGAAAATCAGTTGAATTCATTCATCACAACTAATCAACATGTACAAGTCAAATGTCACTCCTGTAAAAGCTATAAATAGCTAAAAAATAAAAAAAGAAATGGAAGGAAGTTAATTAAATACCAATAAACATTTTCTATCAACTGATCAGGGAAGAAACCTGTACATTTTCTAAGACTGATTTCGCTAGCTAATCAGAAATGGAATAGATGTGTAGAAACAGGAGGGCCAGGAGCTGTGGTTCACGCCTGTAATCCCAGCATCTGGGAGGCCAAGGCGGGCGGATCACCTGAGGTCAGGAGTTCGAGACCATCATGGCCAACATGGTAAAACCCCGTCTCTACTATAATTACAAAAATTAGCAGGACGTAGTGGCAGGCGCCTGTAATCCCAACTACTCAAGAGAACCCAGGAGGTGGAAGTTGCAGTGAGCCAAGATCACACCATTCCACTCCAGCCTGGGGGACGAGAACGAGACTTCGTCTCAAAAAAAAAAAAAAAAAAGAAAAAAATAGAAATCAGGTGTGTACATAAATATAGGCTGTTATTAATATTATTTTGAGACTGAGTCTTGCTCTGTTGCCTAGGTTGGAGTGCACTGGCATGATCTTGGCTCACCGCAATCTCTGCCTCATGGGTTCAAGCAAATCTCCTGCCTCACCCTCCTTCGTAGCTGGGATTACAGGCACCACCACACCCAGCTAATTTTTCTATTTTTAGTAGAGACGGTGTTTCCCCATGTTGGCCAGGCTGGTCTTGAACTCCTGACCTCAGGTGATCCACCTGCCTCAGCCTCGCAAAGTGCTGGGATTACAAGCATGAGCCACCGCACCCGGCCTCTAAGACTGATTTCTCTAGCTAATCGGAAATGGAATAGAAGTGTAGAAATAGAAATCAGGTGTGTACACGAATATAGGTTAATCTTTTAATACTACAGAAGTCTGCATTTCCCAACCTCTGTATCTTTAGTTCTTACATTTAAATATAAATCACCAAGATCACACACAATGAATTATACATATTTATTAATTCTTGCATCATATGAACCCTCACTGCCAATAATCAAATCACATCTTTGAAAAGTAAGAGACTTCTAGGGCCTCTAAACATAGTTATATATTGGAAGGCTATCAGAAAATGAATTACTGGTATCTGAATGGATACTGACAAAGATTACTGAAAACTTTTATTTTCCAGCAGCCACTGACCACAGCCCTAATGAAGGGCACAAAGGAAAAAGCTACATTACTGGGAAAATGGAAATATTCTCGGACTCATGTACTGATTTTAAACTTCACTAAGACAGATGGAGTGATAGAAGACAAGTCAATTTTATTGGCTTGGCATGGAAGTTAGTTTAAGGCTCTGGTCCAAGTCCAGCTTGGGTGGGAAAGGAGCAAGGGACTTCCTTTTCAAATTGTGTGACACCCTCCTTTAGTTGATACACCATATGCAGATTTTATCATCTTTTATAAAATAGAAATCATTTTAAAGAAGCATTGTATGGCTTATTAATACACTTGACATGTATATAAAAGTTTTAGAGCATAAAGTTATATCTCACCTATATTTTAGGGCCTTAACTGGAATTTGCAAGAGACTTCCTCCTTCAAACGGAAGGTGCACAGTATCATCATCGTCTTGAAGCATCCGTTCAGCTTCCTTTAGAACACATGTGTGAAGAGGTTACTTTTCCCAGAAAATTTTCCAACAGAATCGGTTAATATATAATGTTTTAAAGACTTAGAAACCCAAACTGACATTATTTAAATATAACATATCTGCCATTACTGAAAAATTAATTTTATAATCATGAAGACATACTTTTAACATAAAATAAAAACAACCACTTGTATAACAGGACTAATTTAACACTGATATAACTTTCATTTCTTTATGTAAATCACTATCACTCATACTATTTAACTACAATCTAATTACATAAATGTGATTATCAATTATTATGTAGGTTTATAATGAGAGAGAACATTCTGTGAAACCTTATCACAATATGGTATGAGCGGAATGTCATTTAGATAAGGCAGGGTTTCTCAACCTCAGGAATACTGACATTTAGGGTATAATATTTATCTTTTGTAGAAGTCCTATGTATATAGAGTATTTCACAGCACCCCCGAATTCTACCTATCAGATGCCAGTAGCAGCCCCTCCAGTTATGACAATCAAAAATATCGCAGAAATTGAAATACTCTCAGCAATGTCTCAAATACTCTCAGATCAATTTGCTGAGAGTATTTGTTGTTTAATTCCCTCCAGCCCAACCCAGTAATAATTACTAATAACCATGACGGCATTTCCTATACTCTTTTTAAAAGTACATCAATGAAAGTACTATCTTAAATCATTCAGCAAATATTTATAGAACCCAGCAAAGCAGACCACTAAGGCTGGTTAAGATCAAGGCTCAAGCTCAGGTTGAGACCAACTTGGACAGTGGACACAGAAGAAAATTATGATGTTAATAATGGGGGTGATGAATAGGACAGTAGAGGGAGACACTGAGAGAACATTTGTATTTCTTTTCCTTACTAATAGAAATTCTACTATTTTGAGGTGCCAATGTGCCCAGATCTTAAAAACAAACAAAAACAAAAACACCTCTAAACTAAATCTCCCAGCATTCCTTGCAACTTAGTAGGATCATGAGGTGCAAGCAGAACTTACTGGAAAGAACATTCTGGAAAGACTCTTTAAACTTGACAATATGGTAAAGTTATTTTGCCTTCTATCCCTTCCTTTTTCCTGCTGTCTCTAATGCTAACATGACAGCTGGAGTCTGACAGTCATTTTGACTCATGAAGTGAAGGAGAGGATGGAAACTATATGCTGAGGTCAGGAGAAAAGTACAAGGAGCCCCTGATAACTTTGTGGGGCTTAACACTACATCACTTGCTTTCAAGGATTCTTTTACTTGAAACGCAAGAACAACCTTGTGTTTAAAGACCACTTTTACTTTTGTTTTTTGTTATATATGACTGAACCTTATTCTAATTAATACAGAAAGTAATAAACAGGCAATTTGGCCCATATATTTTATAGGTAAATTACATCCCATTTCAAAAATCACCAAAAACTCATACAGGCCAGGTACAGTGGCTCACGTCTATAATCCCGGCACTTTGGGGGACCAAGGCAGGCAGATCACCAGAGATCAGGAGTTCAAGACCAGCCTGGCCAACATGGTGGAATCCTGTCTCTACTAAAAATACAAAAATTAGCTCAGTTTGGTGGCAGGTAGCTTGGACCCGGGAGGTTGGTCCCAGGTCCTTGGTCCCAGGTAGCTTGGACCCGGGAGGTTGAGGTGGTTGCAGTGAGCCAAGATCATGCCACTGCACTCCAGCCTGGGCTATAGAGCAAGACTCCATCTCAGAAGAAAAAACCAAAACACCTTACATATATAACTCTGAAGAAAACCAAAATCTTAATTTTAAAAATCTGGTGTCTTAATTCAAATTAATATTGTAATTAGTATCTAATTAAAGAATTTCGATTTTTGTTGAAAAATAAACATAAAACCAATAAAATTTTAATCTCTATTTAAACAGGACCATTAACATTTTAAAATATGTATCTTTCTTATCTTTGATTTCCAAACAATATTCTGAATGGGAAAATGGAGCAAGGAAATACAATCAAAAAACCATCAATGCTATATACTCAAGTCTCTACTTTTCCTTCTTATTAACTGATAGTATTGAATTGGTTATTAAAAATCAAATTCCAATTCAGAATAAAGTATGTTTAAATCTTGGCATACAAATCAACTAATGGTGGTACACAGTAAGTGCACATAAAGACTAAAACTTTATTATACTTTTTTAAAAAGATAATTACTTAAAAATCCTTTTTGTCATTATGTATAAAATTAAATATATGCTAAAATTTATATTAAATGTATTTAACGTTTACTCAGATAATATACTCTGATGTACAACTATTTTGTGTTACCTATATTTTAATATTGCTAAAAGCTGTAATTCTTCTGATTGCTGATTAAGTAAGCACATGATATTTAATTTTTGAAAAGTATTACTGTGTCAGAGCTATAGAAGTACAATACAATGAAATAGTTAAGAGCCTACATTTGGAACAGTTACCTAGTGGTTCTCTGCCTCAGTTTCCTCATTTGTAAAATGGAGATAATAACAATACCTACTACACTTTATACAAAGTTCTTAGAAGGATGAAAGGAACTGATTCATGTAAAGTGATTATAACGATGCCTGCAATATGGTACAAAATATTAAATAAGGAAGCGGTGTGAGTTTAAAATGGTTATCTTTTTACCTCCTTCTCTTTTTTCTTTTTGTCATCTTCTTTCTTTTTCTTACTTTCTGGCATGAGATCATCAAGCCAACTAAGTTCTCTCTTCGTGAAACACAGGTCCATGAGTTTGCGTACAAACACTAATGCAAGAACCTTTAAAAAGGGGAAGGAAATATTAAGTAACACATAATATAAACTGTATCACTTAAAGAGCAAAAGCATATTTGTTAAATCTTATAATAAAAAATGCTTCATATAGTTTAAAAATTATTCACACATTATCTTGTTTCAAAGGAATTGAGTCAATTATTTCTTTCTTTTAACTTTCTGCTAAAAAAAAAAAGCTATAAAGAGAGGAAAAAAGGAAATGGCATTCTTAACCTTCTCCTTAATAAATCTCTTGCACTCCACATGAAATTATGAAGCAGGTTAAACACTGACTATCAAAGCAAAAACATTAATTTTTAAGACATTATATATTATGTAAGTATATATAATTTTTAAAAATCTCTTGAGCAATGCATTAGAGTACCTATTCCCAACATTAGGTTTTAACTTTTCAATCATATGGGAGAAATGAACTACTACTTTAATTTGCTTTAACTGCTTCTGAAGATGAGCATGTTTTTGAATGCTGATTGGCAAATGAGATTTCCACTTCTCTACTTGCTATTTCCTAACCTTTGACTGTTTTTTCTGTTGGTTTTTATGACTTTTGTTTATGAATTTATGAGTTCTGTGTAGTTTGAATAGAAATTTTTTATCTGTGTTATATGTTACAAACATTTTCTCCCAGTTCAGTCTGATTTTACTGTTTTTTATGCTTTTTGAACACATAAGAAACATTTAATTATCATGTGGTCAAATATAGCATATATCTTCCTTTTACACTTGGGTTTTCCTATGTTCTTTGAAAAGTTAGTCCCAATCAATGGATTATACAATACTCTTTTACATTTTCTACTACAATTTATTTTACCATTTAAATACTGAATTCAATTACGATTTTTGAACATGGTCTCAGATAAGGAGTACAACATTACTTAGCTTCCGGTATACATTTAAGTCGTCCAATACTAAATTCTCCCATACAAAAGAAATATTACCTTTAATGAAATAACCTGCTTATGGTATTCAAGTGATAAAATTCCAATGTATTCAGATACATTTCTGGACCCATTTGTCTATTTTTCTGATTTGTCTATTCATATGCCAATTCTATATTATGGTGGCTACACTGATTTGTCAGCAATTTTTAAATATTTGGTTATCAAAACAGTACAGTATCTGCACACGAACAGTGAAGTGGATGACAAAGCAAAGCCCTCTATGCCCAATCCTAGCCAGGAATCCTTCTTAGTTATAATTATCATTATCTTGTTATTCTCTAGTAGTTATGTCTCTCTAATGAATATATAATTTACATACAGAAAAACTGAAAAATAGCACGTGTACAGTTTGATACTTTTGACAAATGTATATACTACTCATATAATGCACACCCAGACAAGATACAGAACATTTCTACCGTCCACGTTTTTGAGTCTGGCATTTATTTTTTTCTATAAGCTTCCAAATTATTTATCCAGTTCACAATGACACCATCCCCCACCCCAACACATACATTCAGATAAAACTCCAGTAGAATTTGTACTTGGCACTGTATTACATTCCAATGCGATTTTTCAGAAAGCTGAAAGTTTTATAATATGAAGTCTTTAAAACAAAGAACACGGTATTTGTTCAGGTCTTATTTGTTGTCCCTTAATACTGTTATTGATTGAATTTTGTTCCCCATTAATAGTTAAGTCCTAACCTCCAGTACCTCAGAATACGAACTTATTTGGAAATAAGCTGTTGAGGAACACCAGGTGACAACAAAGGCCCCAATTTCAGTTAGCCAGCTGCAAGCCAAAGGAATGCCAAAGACAGCCAGCAAATCTCCAGAAGAGAGGAAGAGACAAGGCAGGATTCCCCTGGAGGCTTCAGAAAGAGCATGTTGCTGCCCACCCCCACATACTGCCTCTGGTTTGTGGTACTTTGTTACAGCAGCCCTTGGAAGCTAATACAACCGCTATTATAAAGCCTTTTTCTTTAAAGGGGTTTTTCTTTTAAAATTTATTCTTAAGTATTTTATGGTTTTTGATCATTGAGAGAGAATGCCTACTAATTCATCAAGTTTTCTAACGTGCAGTCACCCTAACACAATTCTTATTAATTCTATTACGGGCTCAGTCTTTTTTGTTTTTAACTAAAATCACTTGGGTTAATACGTATACTATGACATTTTCAACAAATATGTTCATTGCTTTGAAGCCAAAGTATCATTGTCTACTTAATTAAGATATATTAATCTCAGAAATTCTGCTAAATTTACTTGCTAATATTTTAGTTTAAGGTTTTTGCATTCATATTAGTAAGTAGGAAGGCAGCATAGATTTTTTGTGCAACTTAATTAGCCTTGGATGTTAATAACTTGCTAGTTTTTTTGAGAAAAAAAATGCATAGGTTTCCATCTTTTCCTTTGGTCTAGAATAATTCAAGAGGGCATTATAATGATCTGTTCTTTAAAATTAAGCTTTTAACCAATCTGACCCTGATACTTTAACGACAGGTCTTTAACCACTTTTCCAGTTTCTTCTATGCAACTGGGCTATACACAAATTTTACACTTCTAGTGTCAATTTTGGAAATTTAGATATAGTATGAAAATAATCCATTTGTTCCAGGTCAGAGGTCAGCAAACCATAGCACCTGAGTTAAATCTCATCCACCATCTATTTTTGTATAGCCCATAACCTAAGAATGTTTTTTTACAGATAAACATTTGGAATTAACTTGATAGTAGAGAACAAAAACCATGAATCCCGATTAAAATAATGTCAAATAAAAAGTAATTCCATTCTTCTAGTAGTCCTATATTTTTAAAATTATTTCTAAAATTTCATCAGTAAGATTACGTAATTACCCACATAACACTCTCGTGACCTACAAAGTCTAAAATGTTTACCATCTGGCCCTTTACAGAAAAAAGTTTATTGACCTCTGCTCTAGATATTCAAATTTACTGATATTCATGCAAGTGTTATTTTCATCAAGTCCCTCGAATCACATCCATATCTCTGGTTATCTCTCTTTTCTCCTTCTTAATCTTGTATATCCATTCTCTCATTTTCTTCTTTACATGGGCTTGGAGTGGTTTATCCATTACTGATTTTTTTAAAAAAAAACTTAGCTGCATCGAAGTCTTCTTGAATAATAAAGGCAATGAAGTGCATACACCTTCCTCTCAGTGTTTTAGTTGTGCTCAAAGTTTTACACCAACATTGTTATAATTTTCTCTCTTTCAGTACCTCTAGATGGTTTTTTTACTCAGTTTTCTATTCGGAAATTATTTAGAACAGTGTTTAATTTCCAAATATTTAAGATTATTTTAGTGGCTTTCCATTATTTATTTCTAATTTAACTATTAGAAAATATTACTTGAGTAATTTTTATAGCTTTTTAAATTCTGTAAGGTTTTCTCTGTGGCCATGTACAAAACCAATTTTTACATGGCATTTACAGAAGAATGTACATTCTCTATTTGTAAAATGCAATATTCTGTGATAATTTAATGAATTATCTTGTCTTATTAAAGTCATCGGTAGTCTTCATTACTTTTTAACTTCCAGATCTGTCAATTTCTGAAAAAGATATATCAAAATATTTTAATAATGAACCATGTTGTTTTGGTTGCTTTGCTTTTACATTTGGAAATGTATTTGTTCCATGAATGTCCTGAATTCTGAAGTTATTTAAAAATACAAAACCGAGTCCTATAGCCTAAGGACTAAAAAGAAAAACAAACAAAAATTTACAAAATAAGAAACCGAGGCTGGAAACAACTGGTTTGTATCAAGTAACAGCTAATTCACATTTTTCAAACACCGAAGGTACTTAGAACACATTATTCCTTTTCTCAAAGTCAATGATAAATATTAATAAAAAATTACTGTAAAAATATTATTAATTAGTGACAAAGTAAGTGTGAAGAAATCTTACCATCATAGGAAAAACCACTGCAGCAGCTGAAACTTTTATCACCCATAAAAGGACCAAACAAGTAAGCTGAATGACTGTGAAAATATGGACCTTCCAGAGCGGCACGTAACGGAGGTATATCAAATCAGGCTGATGTTTAGCAGGCATTCCGAATAATTTTATACGGTCAAATAACTACATATAGAATAAAAAACAAAGAAGTTTTCAATAAAATATTTCTGCTATTTAGGAGAAGAATCTATACTCAACTTTAGGATTTTGTGTATTAAACTGTAACTTCCTTGACATTTTCTGATAGTACAGGAGAATGTTACAGCAAGGATTCTCTGGATCCAAAGCAGGGAGGGGGGTAGGGGGGATGTGGCGGGCAGGAACCAAGCAACCACCTGCACTGCTGTAATTAATTTAATCAGAAAACCCAAGCCAAAATGTTTAATTCAGTGGATTAAAATATCTAGACAAACTTATCTGCTATAATTGAATAACACTCTCGTGACCTTTGAACTTGTTTTCTAATGTGCACGACAACAGAATAGTCTGAGTGACTTCTAAGGTTCTTTCCAAATCTAACCAGAAAATAAACTGAGATAACAATTACAATTCTTTACTAATTGAAAATAAAACTGAGCAAATGCCTTCATCTTTTGGAGCTTTAATTTCATCATTTACACACTGTGAATAAGATCAGCACAAAACTCTTAAAAATCACGTGAGATAAGGAAATAATTTCTGGACCAGTGAAGAGTAGATCCCGGATGGTGTTGAAAAAATAAAGATGCTTTCCTGCCACTAGCCTATAAGTTGGAAACTTTAGACAACATCCTTTTCATGAGAATAGGTGGTCATGTAGTGCTAACTGTGCTTTATGATCATTTTATTTTATTTTATTTTTTTGAGATGGGGTCTCACTCTGTCACCCAGGCTGGAATGCAGTGGCATGACCACAGCTCACAGCAGCCTAAAACTCCTGGGCTCAAGTAATCCTTCCACCTCAGCCTCCTAAGTAGCCAGCACTACACGTATACACCACCACAGCCAGCTAATTTTTAAATGTTTTGTAGAGACAGGATCTCACCGTGTTGTCCAGGCTGGTCTCAAACTCCTGGCCTCAGGTGATACTCCTGCCTCAGGCTTTCAGAGTGTTGGGATTACAGACATGAGTCACCATAGCCAGCCTAAATGTTTTATACTAAAATTACATTAGTACAAATCTTAAGAAGTTTTATTAGGTTGTTTCCCAGTAACTACTAAAACAAAACAAAATAATGAAATCACTGGCTTAGCTAATAATCTTCAATAAGTCCTTCTATTTCTGTTTCCTGATTTACATTAGGATTTCTTCCTTTCCTCTCTCCCAACTGGTTAGTGTTTTGAGGATCACAAAATGATGTATCTGCTAGGCTTCATAAGCTGTATTTTGTTACACAAATGGTGGGTCTTGCTATTTTTATAGGAAACTAATATCTGCCTTTTTAAGTACCAAAACTTTTTTTCAGTCCAATCCTTTTGATCCTCCCTCTCACTATACTAGTCTTTATTGAGTTATAGGGCTTTTCATTGGCTTCAATTAAAAACAGGTAAGGACCATGTCAGCCCATGACCTCACTCTCCGGAGGAAAAAATGTGCAGTAAGCAAACAATCACTTGGCAAATGTCTGAAGTCTTCAGTTAGGAAACTAACCTGCCCACAAAATGTCAGAGTTGAGAATAAATCACTACCATCATTAAAATAATCTTTACATACTTAAAATATCAAGTTCCTATAGAAAATCATTAAATACTTAAAACTTGCCTGGATTCCTTTTAATGAGGAAACTCCCATATAAAGGAAAACACCATACAGAACAGGCATCGGAATAAACTGTAAATAAAATGACCACAATTAGAATTCATGAGTAGTAAGTACACAAAAACATAATCAGTGAGTAATTACAGGGCTAGAATTAAAAGATCTTTCAATCATGAGGATTAGACCGACCTAACATTTCCACACATAAGAAAATTGCTAATATACAATAACCTGCTTGAAAAATGGCTCATCTTCTACATATTGCTTCCTAAAAAGGGAGTATGTTCACTTAAGAGCAGGGGTACTGCAGTCAGACTTAGTTTTAAGTCAAACTTAACCTTTCTGTACCTCGATTTCTATACCAAGATTACTGTGAAGATTCAATGACTTCAAATACATAAAACACTCAGAAAAGCACCTGATACATATTAACCACACAAAAGGTGACAACCATCATTACTGCTATCACTACCTGCTGCAGTGAATATTATTATGCAGTAGACTTTACTGAATACAGTAATTAAAATTCACCTCCAAAATAAAATCCTGAATACTTTGGCAGTTAGGACGATCCCAAACTGTCTACACAGTTCACACCTATTCATCCCGCAAGAAGGTCTGGCTATTAACAGAACCCATCCATTTACTCGAAAACCACAAAAAGCAGTCTGACCTACGGGAGAAGTGTACTATAAGGAAAAATGAATTAAAAAACTACAGAGGAAAACCACATCCACTACATCTCTTCTAAACAACTTAGCAGGTCTTTCTAAGGACACTGGAAAAAAAGAAAACAATTTATGAAGCAGACATATTTTTAAAAATCCAAGCAATGCCTGTAAATCTCAGCATTTTGGGAGGCTGAGGTGGGTAGGTCACCTGCGGCCTTAAGTTCAAGACCAACCTGGCTAACATGGTGAAACCACCATCTCTACCAAAAACACAAAAAGTAGCTGGGAATGGTGGCATGTGCCTGTAGTCCCAGCTACTCGGGAGGCTGAGGCCGAGAATCATTTGAACCCAGGAGGCAGAGGTTGTAGTGAGCCAAGATCATGCCACTGCACTCCAGCTTAGGTGATGGAGTGAGACTCAAAAAAAAAAAAAGAAAAGAATGCTCGGAAAAGGAAACAATAAGAACGGGAAAAGCTCATGAAAATTAAATCTATAAACATCAAAATAACTAAAATTTTGTAGTAACAATTTTGATAAGACTGAAGACCAATATAATGATATGAAAAAAGGAGGAAATTTTCTTTAATAGCAAGGGGGAGGAGGGATAAGAATGTTAGACCAAATCCAAAAGGTCTGAGATCTGTTTAGCTGGAGTTGAAGAAATTTGTAACAGAGACAGTAGATGAAAGGGAAGTAAACAGGGGAAGAAAATTCCCCACAGCAGAAGGCACAAGTTTCTTGAGGAAACTCACAGAGACTAAGCAGAGTAAATGAAAAGCCCCTAACTGCCCCCCTAAGGATCTGAATGAGATTTCACAAAAATGAAAGTTAAAAACAATTTTTTTGGTTTATCTTACAGAAAAGAGGGAAAAGGTCTCCATAAAAGTACAAAAACCAAATCGATTTCAGATTTCTCATTAGAAAATTGGTCTCTAGAAAACAATGACTTGAAGAGCCAAAAGAAAATTATTTTGAACATCTAACTATGGATCAAAGGCTGAGGCAAACAGAGACGTTTTGAAATACGCAAGAACTCTGAACAAGTTCACCACTCATGGTACCATGTGTAAAAAGAATTTATCATACAAAAAATGAATACAAGGAAAAACAGGAACCTGCATATACAATTTTTTACAGTAAGCGAAGGCAACAGATATTAGAAAGACTTATTTGGCCTCGAGGCTTGGGCTGGAGTAAAATAGGGTGTATTTCTGCCTCCCTGCAGGCAAATCACACTGCTTAGTCCTCACAATCATACTGCTTAGTCCCCAGCAAATATCATCATAATATCATTTATGTGTTCCCAGAGGGTATAAATTTCTGTAATCTAACTTACAGGAGAAGCAAGGAAGGTTTATCATCATAGCACAAAATGTAAATGTTAATAACAACTTTTACAATAATAAAATTAAAAATAAAAGCCAACAAGAGGGATGTGATGGAAGAGAGAATGAGGATAGAGTCGTAGGTGAAAGACACAACAACTTTAGGTCAGAAGCTCTCAAACTCTGTAGTCTCAAGACCCCTTTATACACTTAAAAATTACTGAGGTCATTTCCCCTCCCCCACAAATACTTTTGTTTATGAGTGTTTTATACATATTGATATTTGCCATATTATTTTTTGTTTTTTGAGACAGGATCTCACTTTGTCACCCAGGTTGGAGTGCAGTGGCCCAATCACGGCTCACTGCAGCCTTGACCTCCCAGGTTCAAGCGATCCTCCACCTCAGCCTCCTGAGTAGCTGGGACCACAGGAGCACGCCACCATACCTGGCTAATTATTTTTATTTTTATAGAGACAGGGTCTCACTATGTTGCCCAGGCTGGTCTTGAAACACCTGGCCTCAAGCAATCCTCCTGCCTTGGCCTCCCAAAGTGCTGGAATTACAGGCGTGAGCCACTGCACCTGGCATACATTATTTTAAAAATATACACAGCTTAACACTGAAATGCTTGCTATACTAAAAACCCAATGAAATTATTTCCCAAGTAAACTGTGGAAAACAAACCCAATTTTAGATATTTTAAGTTTCATTTTCACATAACTAAGTATAAATGTTATAATAAGACTGTAAAACATTGCAATAAAGAGATTTTACCTTTAGGACTGAAGTCATGAACACAGAGAGGCCCATTAGAATAAAAATCATTAGCCCTGTAACCCGCTGTTCACGAATTCCCAAAAACTTGGGTTGTTCCCCTGGAGCAGAACATTCAGATTCAACTTTTAAGCTGTTGACATGACTTATTGACAACACTGTTGCAGCCACAAACCATGGAAGTCCCATGACAGAGCAAACTCCCAACATAATGCCAACCATGAGCAAATCAAGGTGATAGCCAGCTCCTTTCTGAAAAGTGAAATGAACATAAGTATCTGTAAGTCTAAATTGTTCCCTCAATTTAACATTCTACACTAATTATAAAGAGGGAAGAAGCTAATTTTCATCTTACATCTTTTAATGTTCCAATCATTATGAAAACATCTCAAACCCTTGAAGAATCACAATGCTTAAGGCAAATTCTAAAATTACCTTTAATTTGTGCTCCTTTCGGTTTATAATTACAGCTGTGATTTGTTGATCCATAAAAATGAGAATAGTACAAAGCAAAGCAGGAATAGCAGCTATTAATAAGGTCCACCAAGGATTATCTCCCAGTGGGTTTATGATCCACCCTCTCTCTGGATGAGTAGGCTGTTAAAAAATTAAAAATAATTTTTAAAAAGTCTCCTTGCTGTATTGCACTAAATTTCCATAACACAGACTCGATCTGTTCCAAGAAATACCAAGGAATGGGAAATAATTTAAATCTTGAACTATATGGTGAATTATTTTCAAAGATGGCCACAGTAATTCTTCCTATCCCTACAAGTGTACCTTCTGGCATGTGACTCAGTCAATCTTTCCACCTAGAGGTGGAGGCTGCTTCCTTAACCCCTGAAACCAGGATGACCCTGTCACTTACTTTAACCCACAGAATAAGGCCAAAGTGATACTATGTGATTTCTAAGTCTTAACCTTAACGAACCTTGCAGCTTCTTCTCTAGCCCTCTTTGAACCCTGAGATTATTACGCTGTTGAGTAAGCCTAGATAAGCTTTCTTGAGGATAAGACTATCCTCAATATAGTCTATATGGTAGTGGGTGTCGGGGGCAGTTCACCAGGCAACTATCCCAGCTGCTTCAACCATCTGAGCTGAGGCCTCAGATATACAAATGAAGGCATATTGCCCCCACTGATGGCTGCACCCCATAGAGCAGACCACAAACCAGCTAAGCCTAGTCTCAACTGCCACAGAATTATAAACAAATAAAGTGCTGTTATTCAAAAGTTTGCTATGTAGAAATTGATAAGCAAACTGGAATGTCATTTCCACATGTTCCAGCATAATTCATATAAGGTAAAATCAATCTATCTACTAAACTCCTAAACTAAACTGCTTTATAAGTCCTCAGACTTAGTGATTTTGACAGGATCAGTACTAAATCAGAATTAGTCCTCAATACATGGCATTTTCAAAGAAACTACTAACAAAAATAAGGCACTTTATGAGATACTAATACATTTTGACAGTACAATATAAGATTTATTTTATAGCAATTTTTTTTTAAAGATCAAGAGAGTTTAGTATGTTTGGGAGAATACCACATATATTGAAACCAAAAACATATGTTTTTATTATCTCAACTCGGTATTAAGCTTGTTTCTTCTTCATGAAAACATTTGTCAATATAAAAGGGAAATTTAATACTTTCAAAGTTCAGGTAATTCAATCTTTCCACACTAATATATATTAAACTACCTCACACTCAATATTGTATATGAATAAAAATATTTTATTCTACTTATACAATGCCATTTACTCTTAAAGAGTTCCTTGATTTGTTTCCCTAAGTATATTTTATGCCCCCTGAAATCAGCCTATTTATTACCTCAAAGTCATATCAATAAATGAATAACAAGGACATATTTAAGAACTAGAACAAGGAACTTAGGCCAGGATTATAGGAAATTACATCAAGTTTTGAACCAATACTAATTCACAGTTTCATTTATTTATATATTCTCATAAAATAAGCTTAAAGTTTAATATTTTCATATTTTTATGTTAGAAACACAGACTTTCTAAAAATTGTTGGCAGATCATTTTCCACCTGTGTACCCTACTTTAAAAGACCACTGGCTTTAAAAATAACATTTTTTGGTCTCAGTGCAATATTATAAAATTAAATGATCTTCATTATATTCCTTATTTCAGATCCCCTTTAAAGCAGATGCTTCTGAAAGAAGTCATATAACTTTAAATTAAATATAACCAGTGACACTACTCAAAATGTCTTTCCTTTTAGAATAAACAAAGGAGGATGGAAGAAAACAAAAACAGAGCAGAAGGAAAATGAATGTATTCAATTTGCTAATGAAAGCAGAAAATTCAAATGGATGTTCAGATCAAATAGCATTTTTCTTATAGAACACATTTCGTTTTCTCCTTATGCTACCGGAAATTGTTACATGGAATTTTCCAACTACTGTCAGATATATTACCCTTCTAGAAATTTAACTAGACCCTCTGTGCCACTCCTAGAAAATTCAATTTTAGGTTATCTTTTTTTTTTTTTTTTTTTTTTTTTTTGAGATGGAGTTTCTCTCTTATTGCCCAGTCTGGAGTGTAATGGCGCAATCTCTGCTCACTGCAACCTTGGTCTCCTGAGTTCAAGAAATTCTCCTGCCTAAGCCTCCTAAGTAGCTGGGCTTACAGGGGCCTGTCACATACCCAGCCAGCTAATTTTCTGTGTTTTTAGTAGAGATGGGGTTCTCCCACGTTGGCCAGGCTGGTCTTAAGCTCCTGACCTCAGGTGATCCGCCCACCTCGGCCTCCTAAAGTGCTGGGATTATAGGCATGAGCCACCAAGCCTAGCCCTATTTTTACTTTATTTTAGAGATGGGATCTCGCTATGTTGCCCAGGATGGTCTCCAACTCCTGGCCTCAAGTGATCCTCCTGCCTTGGCCTCCCAAAATGCTAGGATTACAGGCATGAGCCACTGGCCTGGCCCCTTTTAGAAATGCCCTGGCAAGCCAGACAGGGCTGAGAAACATGACTAAAAGTTACTTTACAGAGACATGTAGTTTATTCTTCTTCTGGATAGAACTATACTCAAATCAACAGTACGATGAAGCTGACAGTGGACTTCAAACCTAACTCTAATATTGAATTTCAGCTGGGCACGGTGCTCACGCCTGTAATCTCAGCACTTTGGGAGGCCAAGGCAGGACGATTATCTGAGATCAGGAGTTCAAGACCAGCCTGGCCAATATGGTGAAACCCTCTCTCTACTAAAAACACAAAAATTAGCTGGGTGTGGTGGTGTGCGCCTGTAATCTCAGCTACTCGGGAGACTGAGGCAGGAGAATTGCTTGAACCTGGGAGGCTGAGGTTGCAGTGAGCCAAGATTGAGCCACTGCACTCCAGGCTGGGTGACAGAGCAAGACTGTCTCAAAAACAACAGCAACAACACAACAAGAAAAACTGAATTGCTTTGAACAG
>NW_012109975.1:393632-440432 GCF_000951045.1 Mandrillus leucophaeus | reverse complement strand
TGGTCTCGAACTCCTGACCTCAAGTGATCCACCTGCCTTGGCCTCCCAAAGCGCTGGGATTACAGGCACAAGTCACTGCACCTGGCCTGGGTTACTTCTTTATAAAAGAATAAAGGGTGTTTCCTTCTCCCTGGAAGGTACAGCAAGAATTTCAGGTAGCAGAGCAAAGACTTTTTTTTTTTTTTAATGGCTCCCTACATCTCACCACGATATTTTCATTCACTCTCTCTAATGGACCAGCATTGATACTTTTAAGTTCACATGTCTCTTTTCTGTCCATATTGTCATTGTTTATATATATATGAAAAACACATATAAATTATTTCCTTTCAAAGCATCAGCTCTTCAGAGAGACTACATACTTTTGAAAAATAACTACGGAGAAAACAGTATCTTGCATTACAGTAGTATGGTATTCCCAAGTAACAAACAGCCACTCGTTTTAATCCTTACCTCAAATTTTTCAGGAACATGAAGTTTAGGAGATGGAACTCCTACAAGGTAGTCAATTGTAACCATTATTACAATTGTGAGAAACACGGCAAAATCACTGATTGTCGATCGCACCTATGTTAAAGGGATCATGTTAATATAAACACAGAAATACTATGTGTTCTTGCTAAATAATTTACATTTTTCATTGATAAAATTGCCACTACAACGTATAAATGGAGCTTTTAACTAGTGACAATGTTAACAGTGAAACACATTTATATTTAATTCTTTCCAAAAATATAAGAAACACATTTCACAACTAACCTAGCAACTCTTATGGTACCGTCATCTTCTTACTGTGAGCTCAGGCATGTAATACACATTTTTTCACTATGAATAATTTCTTTATTAACCAGCTGGCATAGAGTATTAACCCCAAAAAATGTATTACCGTTTTGAAATAAACCAAGGAAATAAAAACCAAAAATATGAGCATTACCAGAATTCCAAAATTATATCAGTTACCTTGGTAGGAAAGTAACGTTTGGTCTTAAATTGCTTGAGGAATGAAGACAGAAAAAATGTTGTGAAAAACAAGATGACACACCAAAAGAGCACATCTGGAATATAAGGTCCATGATGACCACAAGCTGACCCTAAGAATACACCATGAAGTTTTTTACATTCCTGGAAAAAAGGAGAGAGAAAACAGAGAATGGGGGATTCTTAAGTATTCAATAAATTATTATGAATTTCATTGACTCATGAGATGCAACTGATTGTAAGAGGCACCATTATTTTGTTTTCCTTATAAAAAAAAACCTCATCCAGTCAACTATAACACACTACCAACTAATTGTAATATATATCCTGAGTTCAAGATATTATAATTTGAAAAATACGTGCATCTCAAATCACTAAAATACAGTATTTTGCCAAGTCACTTCATATACTCCTTTCTTTCAATTCCATATTCCCTATAGTGAAAGCCTCGTAGTATTATTTGTGAAATGTTTCTTCTGCATTCTTGCTTGTCCACAATTTTACCGCTTTTGTCTCTGAACAAGTGGTTTAAAACAAAAGCAGCAGATAGAAAATTAATACTATGCTCTTTTAAGATGCTGGACAAGACACGGCTATAGTATCTAAATTAAAATCAGTAATAAAAATTGTGTTTAGCTTTTCTGACTTGACTCAGTACCTTCAGACTAAAAGCACAGGACCATGAGCAGTAAAATGACTGTTAAAATATTTCCATTAACAAAATCAGTAACATATTAATATAGCATAATAAAATGCAATTATAGAAACTACTGAGTTCATTTTCAGTTAAAAAAAAAAAAAATAACTGAAAGGCAACCAGAGATTAACAGAAGTACATGCCACTAAAGTTCTCCTTTTTCTTACTTATAATCTAATGAAGCTCATTTTAACAAGTCAGTTGTACCAAAAGAAAAATAGTTAAATGTTCCATTATTTTCACATGCCATGTGCTGAGATTAGTAAACCTAATCCATTCCATGGACCATGAAATTAAAAGCTATACCATTACCAGAAACAAAAAAAAAACCACCCGGCAAGGCCCCTTGGGATAACATGAAAACACTTATATCAATGAAAGACATCTGACCCATCGTGAAATGAATTCTTTGTAACAAATCACTTTCATTTGAACACCTCTATTAACTGTACCTCTTCCTTAACAAAAATGACTTTTTAAATATAAAATAGTAAAGCATGAATCTATGTTTTATCTTTTATTCGTTTTTAGAGACAGGGTCTCATTCTGTCGCCCAGGCTGGTGAGCAATGATGCTATCACAGATCACTGTAATCTCCAACTCCTGGGCTCAAGTGATTCTCCCTCCTTAGCCTCCCAATAAGTTAGCTACACACGTGAGTCACAATACCAGGGTAATTTTTTAATTTTTATAGAGATGGTGCCTTGCTATGTTGCCCAGGCTGGTCTCTAACTCCTGACCTCAAGCAATACTCCCGGCCTTGTCCTCCCAGAGTGCTAAGGTTACAGGTGTGAACCACCATGCCTGGCAATTTTTACTGCTTTAAATCAGCACTGCCCAATAGACATATTAGATGACGCAGATAATGTAACATTTCAATCACAGAAATAATGGAAATACAGAAGCCAGCAGTCACATGAATTGACTGAACACCTGAAATGTGGCTGGTTAACTGAAAAACTAAACTTTTAATTAATCTTAAGTTTAAATAGACACATGTGGCTAATGGCTACTGTATTGGACAATACAGCTTAAATTATCAGTGGGATTAAATTTCAGTTAATATCCTTCAAATTATATAGTTATAAACTAACTATCATCTTAGTAAGAAAGGAATGACCTACAGTTACTTATACGATATAAAAAGCACAAGGGTAGCTCAAGGGACCTTAGTCTTAATTCTAACTACTGGCAAACTTTACATCCTTATTTCTAACTCCCAGGCTTGAAAATGTCAAAAATAAATATTCCAGGGTTAGGACAATATTCCCCCAACAGAACACAAACATCTGTAACAGTATTCAGCACACAGTAGGTGTTCATTACATGTTGTTATCCTTTTTCGTTTCTCTTCCCTTAATGTTCAACCCAGACTAGTCTTGATGAGTTAGACAAGGTTAACTTAGACATTTAGGACATTAACACAGCTCTTCAAGATCTTCTAAATAAGCTGTCAATGGAGCAGATGAACTGATAAAAAGGCAGTATAAGTGGATATAAAATATTGTAAAGTCCAGTACATGCAGCCACAGTCCCAGTAAACACTTCCTTTGAACGTATCAATCTAAGTAGAATTAGAAAACAGAAGTATATTCACATCTTTATACTGTTCATATCTTGGAAGTCAAATATAATTCCCCTTATCTCTCGTGCCAGTTCCATTCTTTTCAGCCTATACTTTTCAGCGCATGACACATAAAAAAGTGGCAACTACTATCTGGTCAAAACAACACTACGTACTGAAAACATACTACCTATCCATCAATCAAGAAGAAAATGTATGTCTAATTAGAAAAAGCTAAAAGAACCAGATCAATATCTATTACCAAACCCTTTATTTCAAAATTTACTCACAGAAACAGTAAGATTTCTCCAGGAAATATTGTGTGCTGTTATATTCTCTTTCTTCCATTGTGCTAGAGTTTCATTGCTGGGGTTAGGAGGTTCAGTACATACACATCTGAGAAGTTAGAGTAGTATACATTTTTAAGGATCCTGAATTTCATGCTTACATTTTACTAAATCAATTACACAATGTGGTAGTTTTTAACGTCTTTTTTTTTCCTACATTGCAAAGCATGGAGACTAGAAAGTGAAAAATACATCAGAAACAACAGAATGAAATAAAGTTTGGGTTATAGAAATAAAATAAAACCAATACAAATATCAAAATGTTTAGTTAATGAAGCTAGTTATGTCCCTGGCAGGGGGCACTATTTTACTTAAAAATCTGAGATGATTCCACCATGTTTATCAAGATTAGTCTCCACTAAAGCTGATCTACTCAACCTCCATAGCAGTCACTGCTGTCTCCCGCCACTCCCCCATAGCATGTACAGATTCCCAATAAGTTATACTACCATTAATTATTTATAACTGACAAGCCCTACCTACTCACAGTCACCCTTTGTTGATCTTAAGGCTCATTCTTAAAGAAATAAATAAAAAATAGTTTCTCATCAGGACAGGACTAGGAGAGTCATAAGGAAATCAGAGTTCAGTTCATATCCAGAACTATTTCAACCACCTAAAGCTAGAACACACATAAGCAAAGAAACTTTTAAATACAGACTTAAAAGATGAAAAGAAATAATCATGAACGTTCCAAACTAGATTATGAACTGTTTGAGAAAAGGCAAAAAGACAAACTTTAGAGTCCATTCAGGCACTTTTAGTAGCTGACTGACCTAATGCAAGTTTTAACCTCCAAGGCCGTCAGCTTCTTCATACACAAAAGGGGCTATGATGTGAATAAGTAACACTACAAATACAAATTTATAATATAAATTAGGCAACACTCCTAACACAGTGCCTGCAGACGCTCACAGAATGTTGACCAAATAAATGTAATTCACATGTAATTACCCAGTTAACTAGAAGGAAACACTGCTCTAACTGGCTGACACTAACTATAAAAGGCATGCTTTATAAAGGTCAAAGAAGCAAAAGGCAAGGAAAGAAAGTTAAAAAAAAAATTGTTTAAATTAAAGCTTCTAAGAGGAAAGAAGATAGCATATAATAGATTCGGCATCATAGTGTCACTAGTATATTCAAATAGGTCAGTGTCTTACAGGAATTTTCATACGCTCTTTATTCTGTCCGTCAAAGTTGAGAGTGTGCAAGGAAAGGTAGCAGGGGAAGAACGAATGAACAAAAGGGGGAAGTACATGTATCTGGGGCTTAGGTGGGTAGAAAAAGAAAAGTTGTATCCTTCTGTGTCTTTTGGCAACCATATTTTTCCCTGTAAATCAATCAAATGCAGTTCCACATTTACACCAAGCGTGACTGCTAAAGACAGCAAATAAAGGCATCTACTTAAATATATCTACTTTCAAAAGCCTATTTTACACTTATTGAATATACTTGCCAAACTTTTGTAACTATTATACATTTATTTTCAAGTCCTATTTTATTCTAGAATTTAAAAGATTTTCATTGCACATTTTTCTTATCAAAACGAAAACACTAAACAGCAGACAAATGTATTGAAATAACTTTCAGTAAAAATTATCAAGCTTCAGCCGGGCGCAGTGGCTCATGCCTGTAATCCCAGCACTTTGGGAGGCCGAGGCAGGTGGATCACCTGAGGTCAGGAGATCGAGACCAACTTGGCCAAAATGGCGAAACCCTGTCTCTACTAAAAATACAAAAATTAGCCAGGCACGGTGATACCTGCCTGTAATACCAGCTACTGGGGGGCCGAGGCAGGAAGATCACTTGAACCGGGGAGGCAGAGGCTGCAGTTAGCTGAGATTGTGCCACTGCACTCCAGTCTGGGCAACAGAGAGAGACTCTGTCTCCAAAAAAAAAAAAAAAAATCAAGCTTCAGAAATATTAACGAAGACGAAAAATTTGAAAACCATTTTAAAAAAGTCTACATTACATTATACATCTAGGATTTAAAGAATATAAGATCCAATGTAATAACTGCCTGATTCAAATATATAGTGGATCAGTTGCCAAACAATCAAATTTAAATTGGCCAATCCAATTCAAACAGAAGACCAAAACATATACATGTGAATAAGCTATTTCAGTGAACAAAAAACACTGAATTTAATCAACTATATTTTTGTCCATTGAATGCTGTGACAAAATCTCATCTGAAACAACCACATCACTAACACATGGCTAATTAAGAAGTTATAGCTAGTTACTCTATTAGACGGCAAAAAAATTCATTTTCTGAGGCTCTGACATCTCTGTAAAAACACATTTTAATATTAGGAGAAAAGAGAAATACTTACGAGTAGCTGGTCAGTTTATCTAAGTTGTTGTGCATATTAAATGCGTATGTTTCTCCTAAATCAAAGAGCTTCTCCAAAGCCTCGTAGATGAATATGATGCAAATAAGGGCTGCAAAAGCCTCTTCTGTAAATCGAGTAATATAACACACAAGGCTGCTTGCATCTGTTGCAACCAAAACAATGCACAAAAAAGAAGTCCACAGACCAATACTGGTTCTTAAAGACAGATAAGAAAGTTGATAATCTCTGTTTAGAAAGAAAAATACGAAGATGATAAACATGTGTGGAATAGTATTTGTACCTAAAATTTTTCATAGCAGGCAATGGAACAGCATGAAAACATGATTCCTAAAAGAGAATGAATTACAGAATGACAAAATAACGACTAGAGAAAACGATATCTTTTTCTGCTTCAACTGAAGACTAGCTTATTAATAGATTCGTTTATTACACTTACATAAAAGATTCACAGTGAAAATCTACTAGGCGATAAATATTTCAAAATCATTACAGCTCACTTTCTAAATCAGTTATGAGTAAATGACAGGTATGGTGTCTATATGAAAAAACAATAGCATCTTACTCTCTCTAAAGATCCAGACGTCATGTGTATCAATACAGTAATCAGCTCCAACATTATTACCATCACTACCACTACTCTCCTCTCCCACCATTATCACCATGGAAAGTGATTTCTTATTTTAAACCTCAAGAAATTACTACCAGAATCTATACTTCAGGTCACTGCATTCTCTATTAGTCTACGTGGCATGCCAGATTGGAATCAGATTCAGCTTGTTTAGTGAGTACAGAATCAGAAAGACAGCTGGATCCATCAAATATGTAATAGCATCAAGTTGTTTCAAACTAAAATATACAAACTTCATTAATGTCACAAAAGGAAGAATACTAGAGGCTGGGCGCGGTGGCTCACGCCTGTAATCCCAACCTTTGGGAGACCAAGGCAGATGGATCACCTGACGTCACGAGTTCGAGACCAGCCTGGCCAACATGGTTAAACCCCATCTCTACTGAAAATACAACAATTAGCCAGGTGTGGTGGCGGCGCCAGTAATCCCAGATACTTGGGAGGCTGAGGCAGGAGAATCACTTGAACCTGGGAGGCAGAAGTTGCAGTGAGCCAAGATCGCACCACTGCACTCTAGCCTGGACAACAGAGTGAGACTCAGTCTCAAATAAATAAATAAATAAATAAATAAATAAATAAATAAATAAAATAAGGAACAGTATTAGCCATGCTGAATTCAAAGTCTAACAGCTACAGTACCCTATATTCATTTCTACAGTGTGAGCAACCTCACCAATGGAAACTGACACTTCACTCTGATTGCTTCAACCCAATTCAGATTAACACCTTCTTACTGGTTTAAATTTGTTAGCACAAAGGATTTGTATTTAGTCCTCAAGTGATCTGCTTATCAGCATTCAAATCCACTGATTTTATACTCAAGGACAATCTTACTTTCTTCATCTCCAAGTTACTGGATTAAGAATGGAAGGGGCCAGAGTATGGTCAATCATACAGTAGCTCAAAAATAATGAGAATGTGCATATATTGACCAAATTACTTTTCAGCAATTAAATAACTCCCTTCTAAGTTAATAAACAATTTCATATATAATTGTGTGTGTGTATATATATATACACACACAAACAAACACACACACAAACACATGTGATAAGTAGAGAGGGCTATTACTTACCTGCAGAATTTATATAAAATTTTTTCAAACACTAGAACTGGACCTGTGCTCCCCAATATTGTTAGAGGTTGCCCAGCAAACAAAGAATAGGCAATCCCAGTTAATGATGCTCCAAAAAGAGACTCTATTGCACTCTGTTTAAGGAAAAAAGAAATGAATAAAAGCAATACATCATAAACATTTCTCTAACCTACTATAACACTTGTAAGACATCTGGGAAATAAAAATACTCATCAAGCAGTTATAAAACCAACACCACTTTAAGTTTGTAATTTAAAATATAAAAAATTACAAATACATTTTAAATACACAAGAAAAAAATTCTTTCTTTTTGTATATTAAAAACTTTTGCGATCATCCTTAATTCAAAACTCAATACAGGTTGAGTATCCCTAATCCAAAACTCCACACTCCAAACTTTCTGAGTGCCAATACGACACTCAAAAGGAAATGCTCATTAGAGCACTTCAGATTTCAGATTAAGGATGTTCAACCAGAAGTATAATCCTAAAAAAAAATCCAAAATCTGAACTACTTCTGGTTCCAAGCATTTCAGATAAGGGATACTCAACCTGTGCTGTGCGATGAAAGGAGCAAAGAATAAATGGGAGAGACACACACAAGGGCTTCAACTTTATAAGTTTCATTTCTTAAGTCTGTGAGTACAGAAGGATATGTATTATTTTCAATACTTTTATATGGCTGAAATAGTTCATTTTAAAAATAAAAAATAGTAAATAATATGGTGCTACAAAAAAGAACTGCTATAAAAAGATCTTTCAAATAGAAAGATCTATCTTTCTCAAACTGATTTCTAAACGGCAAAACTTTCCACATATTTTCAAGAAATTAATCTAATATGATAGGCTTAATCAATTATCAAAACTGAAATACTTAACAAAATAAATGAGAAAAATCTCCTCAAAATAATTTATAGTAACCATAAATGACAAAGTATCACTAAAGTTTGGCAAGAAAAGATAAAGAGAAAATGAAAGACTAAGAGAATTTAAACGTTAGCACACTAATTTTGTACAACCACCACCATTACATTCTAACTAATTAGGCTATCAGATGATTAGCTATGCCACTAGAAAAAGGAAGTAAGGAATGAATAGTTTACCATATACAAACATCAAGGTCAACTGGAAAGTACTATCCAGAAAAGCCAGCCCATTAATTGGTAAAGGGAAGGAAAAAAGAAGCTTGTAAGAAACAATCCTGCTGAAATGAGAGGCAGCGCAGCAACAGGCAAAGAGGAGGGCTTCCGAAACTAGATTTCCAGTGGGAAGACTGACTACTACTAGGTGTTCAGCCATGGCCGTATCTTAACCTTTCTAAGCCTAAGCTTTCTCACTTTGAAATGGAGGTGATAACTAGAACATAAATAGTATTTGCAAGAACACCTAGCAAGCATGGTGTCTGGCACACAGAATACAGTCAATGAATGGTAGCAATTCTCATCATCAGCTAGAACAGCATCTTCCAAAATCAAAATCACAAAATAACAGTAAGCAATGAAAGTATACTTCCACTATTAGAATAAAAATAGGACCAAACTCAAAGATAAACAAATTTATCTTTTGGCAACATAAAGGGGAAGTGTCCATGTTAATGACACATTTGTTAATTATATGGCCTAAATTTGTTTTCTTGCCTGTGGAGAAAATGTTTGTTCTTAGAAGACACTGCTAAGCCATCATAAAATCCTTAGTTCAATTACAATAAGCATATTTAGGAATGAATTTATGCAGAGCTTAAGTCAAAGGAAAAAAATGGGCCAGGCGCTGTGGCTCACGCCTATAACACCAGCACTTTGGGAGGCCAAGGTGGGTGGATTGTTTGAGCCCAGGAGTTCAAGACCAGCCTGGGCAACATGACAAAATTTTATCTCTGCAAAAAAATACAAAATATTAGCTAGCCGTGGTGGTACACGCCTATAGTCCCAGCTACTCCAGAGGCTATGAGAGAAGTCCAGGGTGGTCAAAGCTACAGAGAGCCAAGATCATGCCACTGTACTACATAGCCTGAGTGAAACAGTGAGACTCTGTCTCAAAAAAACAAAAAGTAGAAACAAAGGAAAAAAATGTCTAAATGGTATACATACAGAGAGAGAAAGCAAAACATTGAGACAAGAAGCAAGGAGATGTCAAAAAAGACATTAACAAGGGCAAATGGGTTAAAATTAAGGTTCCCCTCTCCTAATCTTGGGTTGAAAAGCAGATGTTGCCATATGAATACCTTTTTTTTTTTCTCTAATTTTTGAAGTGTTTCTATGTTTACTGCCATACTGTTACCTGTCTTTTCCCTAAAGAAATCACAGCCTGGCCAGGCACGGTGGCTCACGCCTATAATCCCAGTACTTTGGGAGGCTGAGGTGGGCGGATCACGAGGTCACGATATCGAGACCAGCCTGACCAACATAGTGAAACCCCATCTCTACCAAAAATACAAAAATTAGCCAGGCGTGGTGGCAGGCGCCTGTAGTCCCAGCTACTCAGGAGGCTGAGGCAGGAGAATTGCTTGAACCCGAGAAGCGGAGGTTGCAGTGAGCCGAGATCGTGCCACTGCACTCCAGCCTGGTGATGGAGCGAGACTCCACCTCCCAAAAAAAAAAAACCACAGCCTATTACACTGCCTGCCTACCTCATTCTCACATTCAGAAGTTTCCATTGTACCCATCAGAAGGCCTACCTACCCTTACCTTCTCCTCACATACCATACTACTTTGTCTTTTACACTTTTTTCACTTAGAATCCTTGAGGACAGGAGATACTGGCTATTCTTACACTTATCTATATTCCTCCAATGCCAAACACATTGTCACATGTACAAGATATCAAACAGCAAGATTAGATGGGCAGGTAATGAATGACAGTCCATGAACAAAGAGGCAGCAATTCTACGATGTAACAGATAAAACACATTTCCATGGGGCCAGCAGAGTGACATGCACAATTTGTGACAGCACATAAAGCAACTCACTAAAAATATAGACCCTTGATACAATGATTAAAGACTAAGGTAAAAAGATTTACATAATCCAAAATAAATTCAGAGTTGAAAGAAAATTTCAGTTGTTAGGTTTATTTCATGTTTAGATCATGAAATATTTTAATTAGATAATTATCAAGCCTTAGCTTTGGTTATTTTTTAGCCTTTGATCTAAAAAAAAAAAGAATGTTCTCCCAAGAACACAATTAAGTAAAATACACTTAAGAATTACAAATTGTCTCATTTAAACGCCTTATTAAACTGATTAAAATGCATATCAACAACAACAAAGAAATGCCTTTCATTTTACAAAGCACCGTAGCTCTGAATACAGTATAACCAGGTACAGGAAAACATAAAAACTTTCATTTTAGTAATATCAAAGAATGAAGCTTTCAATTATATTTTCCAAATAAAAGTTTTAGCTACTTTCACATAAATTTAATAACAGCAAAATTAAATGCCACTTCAAAAAGCCACAATTTCCACAATTATGTTCTATTCTTCCAGTCTAGTCTAGGCCTACCAGCCAGGACTGAGGAGTTAATATTCATCATGTGGCTCTAACTAATCCTATGATATCTTACAGGATATGAAGTAGGCCCACTGATAAAAACCCCCATGACCCACCCAGAATCAGTTCAACCGGTGTCTTCTCCCAGTCCACCCCACCTCAAAAGACAATCCAAGCCTTTTACTCAATTTATAAAACCATTCATCCAGCAAGCCAAAGCAAACCTTTTTTAAATTTTTTTTTACCTCAACTGTGCATCTTCTGTTCAAATGGCTTCCCCATGTTTTCCACAGCAATTACCTTTGGGGAAAGTCTGCTTTGGGTCACGTTAATCATGCTGTGGGTAGACTCTTCAAATGAAAGTATGAATAGTGAGACAAATGCATACAGACACTTGCCTCTGAAGAGCTAAGAGCCTGGCCACTACCAATCTTTGTACTCACTATTCTGCCTTCTGTAGCTTCTCCAAGCAGCCCTCCAAAAGTGATTACAGGAGACATACAGGCACAGTATAGGAAAAGAATCGAGGCCAGGCACTGCAGGCTTAATGCATCCTTGAAGTCACTCAAGAAAAAAGGTGCTTTCCTTTTGATGTCAAGTATCAAACCACCAAAAAGCCTAAATAGGTGAGATGAAACTCGTCAAACTGTACACTAGAGGATTCTAGCTAGTTCAAACTACAACTATGGGCTACACAAAACTGCTGGTGCCTAGGTGTTTTGTCAACAAAATGTTAAATCCAATTTAACTTATAAATTACAGAAGATACACTCATTTAATTGAATCTACTGATAGAGGAATGTTATATTTCATTAAGAGACAGATATCTGTATTTTACGGACTATATCATGAAAAGATTGCAGGCAAATGATTTTATATGAGTAAATGTAATTTTGGACATAAATGTGCAAGGCAAGGTATAACAAAATAAACGAAACCAAACAACCCATTTATGAAAATGTGCATAAGCAATTCTATTAATCATTTGTATTAAAATCTTAAAGGCAACAATCACAAATATGAGGAAGGCAATTATTATCCAAATACGCTTTCATATAAATGTAGTATGTTGTGCTTAGATGCACAAGTAGTATGAATTCAATAACTTCAAAAGCTTTTAAAACTAGTACTTCAATCATATAAACACTTTGTCTAGGGGGAAAAAAATTCCTAAAAACCATTTCAGGATATTTAATTTACTGTGTATGTAGACAAACTAATATGTACATAAATAAAACAGGTTTCAATTAGTAGATTAAAAATCTGTTTATACATCAAAGCCATACCATTTCAACATTTTTAACAATTAGTCTTATGGATACATCTAATTTGAAGACATTCCAATAAATAAGGGGAGACTTTTTCTTGTTTACTGCGTTATCTACAGTGTCTAGAACACTACCTGGGAAATAGTAGGCACTCAACAAACACTGGTGACTAAATCGGTAATTCGTTTTAATACTCAAAAAATAAATAATCATTCAAATTCCAACTGCAAGAAAACAGACCCAAAAAACTAACATTAAGCTTTCAAATGCTTTGGATATTTCAAGTTTTACCATTGTAATTTTTTTAAGTTAATACTGAAGTAAATCCTAAACACAAATTGACAAGTAGTACTCTGTTCATAATCTGACAGCAAGGGGAATCAGCTTGCAATAAAAAAGTTGCCATCAATAATCTAAAATATGAATCTATAGTATATCATCAAATCGATAATTACTTAGTAAAGGGTGTACAGATGCTCTCAGGTGACTGAGATCAGTGGAGGCCTGACACAGTGCTTCTCAATGACTAACCCTATCCCAGTTTGAAGAAGCGATAATAGCTAATAACAGAATAGTACTGTTCACACAGGGTCAAAATCTTTTCTCTATTGTATTCACAGAGACTAACACACTTCATTAGTTAATGAATTAATTGTGAATTTCAGTTTCTCTAAAGTCTATATTCAGTATGCCAGTTACTTATTTTTATGATATAGTACCCTTTAAGGATGTCATCAAAATCCCTAATATTGTATCTGTTTAAGATGTTGTTTTTTTAAACAAATATTTAATATTTAAGATTATTTAATTCCATACTGACCACCAGTGGACAATAAAGAATCAATAGCCACATGCTTTTCCACAGTATGAAAATACTATAACATTTATCTACTTCTACAAAATATTAAGGCAATGTTTGCATCTGCCAATATTTCTATTTTTTGTTACAAAAATTAACTTCTTAAACAATTTTTCTAGCTGGGTTTCCAGAGAGCAATACAATGGTTTAATCATGCTTGTCCATGGCAGATTACCTCATGATATAATGCTCATTTAAGAGTTTTAAATCTGTGCACATATACAAAGAAATTATTAGTTGTAATTACTCTCTGTTCCCATAATTCTGTAACTCAATATGAAGAATTATAGTAAGACTCTACACCTTCTTCAAGAACCTTCTGTATAAGCAATGGAAATTAACCTACACACTATATAACTGCAATACTCTGAATATACAGTCCATTATTTTCCTTTTAAACTAAAGCTTGATACATACTAATACAATTATTTATAAATTTTCTTATATATTTATACATATAAATTTTCCTTATATATAATAATACACATTTTTCTAAATATGAAAAAATACTACAGATGATTAGGTTCCAAACACTTGGAAAAAAATATAATATTTATGTTTTCATCAAATCATCCCCCAAACCCCTCAAAATATCAGTATTTGCACCCACCGTCCAGTCCTCTGTAGCTCAGGCCCAGCATGATGAGCGGCCTCTTTAGGAGTCTCACCCGATGTGGGGGTAGATCCATTGTGAAACACAGGAATCTTTCTCTTTTCCTGAATTTCACAAAAAACATTATTTTCAGAATTCTATTTTAAGAAAACTTGAGACGGCATCTTCAATTACAGTGAGTATCAGATTTTATATTGATTATGTATCTAATCAGTTCTCCTAGAAAAGAATGCTTCCTAAAATAAACTCTCTTCTGAAATAGATTGCTCTTTAAAAATAGAATCTACTATCAGTTTCTATTAATATTTTAAATTTCTAATTAGCTTTTTGAATCTTATATTCTAATTATCAACACACTATAAAATATATTCACACATACCATTTCAAATTCCTATTCACCAATAGCTACAAACAGAAGTAACCTCCAAAAAAGCAGCTCTCCCACCAAAACTTTAAAAATACTGCTCCTGTTAACTATTGAAAAATATGCTTTACATTAAGAAAAAAGTAAATTTCATTTTTCTTCTACTAAAATACTTCCCTTAAAAAATAAGAGCTGTTTGATAAACATGTTTCCACAAAAATCAACTTCGCGTGACATTTTATTACAAATTCAAGAGTACTATTCACATGATACAGGATTTCTCCCCCTCTGTTGAAGACAAAGAAATGAACTTTTAACTTGTTACATCAAGAGATTGCTGGGGCTAAAAATACATGTGTGCATGTGCACATACAAGGGGAAAGATGAAAGAAAAGGAAACAGAGAGGTAAAGGGAAAGGGAGACAGAGATCTGTCATCCCAGGAGGTTTACTGGGTCAAAGTCTCTAGCTGAATTAAAGACTTAGGCTAGCCAGTTTACATGTTCTATATTTAGAGAATAGCAAGGCCCATCTACAAATACAAGATTGCCATCTGAAAATGTCAAAATCTCACAAAATTTCAATTTTCAAACTTACATCTTAAAGAGGAAAGGGATAAAATATTACAACTCCTAGGAAACAAAAATAATTTGAAAAACTACAAATTATAAAATTGTGGTTTTGGCCATTATTTTTAATTTAATTAATCATTTACTTGATTTGATTAAAGACAATGGCTGAAACCACAATTACTTTTGCACCAACCTAATACAACCCATGAGACCCAGCCAAAGCACATCCAAGAAAATTAAGCAATTATATTAACAAAAATGAAAGAAGGAAAAATAGTGAATTAAACAACCACCTCAGAAAATGTGAAAACAAAAAAGTCTTTCCTGGATGAAAGTGAAAGGAATGAAATAAAACAGCTAACAGCAGAAACTAAGATACAAAATAAAACGCATTTTTTAAAAGTACTAAAATAAATTTTAAAGGATGCTGTTTGAAAAATACAATAGACCTTTAACTAATAACAAAACAAAAAAGGCTAAGAGGCAATAATTTCATAGTGAGCACATTTTATATACATACATATATACATACTACACTTTATATAACTCCATGCAAATAAATTTGAAACCTAGATGAATCTGGTAATATACTAGGAAAACGATTTACCAAAACTGACACCAGAAAAAATAGGAAGTTTTACATATACCGATTTCCAAAGAAATAAGCTAATTGTTGAAGTCTACATGACAAAAGATTCAAGCTCAAAAAACTTTACAAAGGAATTCTTCCAAACTTTTAAAATCAAATTATTCCACACCATTTAAAACCGTTTAACACCACAAATGAAAACTTACAAATTTTTTTATGAAACAAGTATACTGATGTGAAGTATAAAACGTGAAGATGGCACAAAAATCTATAAACCAATCTATAGTAATACAAAGTAGTAGACACAGACCACTACCACTTTAAAGTCCAAACTGAGTTGACTCCAGGAATTCTTTCACATTCAAAAATCTATTCATAAGATTTACTATAATAATTGATAAATAAAATTAATATAATCATTTGCCAGAGATGCTGAAAAGGCATTTGATAAAATTCTACATCAATTTATATTTTAAATATCAATAAAAAAGAAATAATGTTACTTTCTTAACATGATGAAATGTATATGTTGGCTCCAATGTCATTATCTTACTTAATGGGAGAAATACTGGAGATATTTGACTACAGTGAGAAATAAGATAAGAAATGCCTATTTAAAGTCCATGCTATTTAACACTGTACTAGAGATTTAGTCAATACAATTAGACAACAGAAAACAATTACAAGTATAAGATTTAGAAAAGGAGGAATAAAACTATCTCTTACTTACAGATTATATGACTGAAAAACTATTACAAACAATTAAGGATGGTAGCAGGATTAAAAATACACAGTTGAGGCCGGGCGTGGTGGCTCACACTTGTAATCCCAGCACTTTGGGAGACTGAGGCAGGTCGATCACCTGAGGTCAGGAGTTCAAGACCAGCCTGGCCAACATGGTGAAACCTCGTCTCTATTAAAAATACAAAAATTAGCCAGGCATGGTGGTAGGCACCTGTAATCCCAACTACTCGGGAGGCTGAGGCAGGAGAATCACTTGAACCCGGGAGGCGGAGGTTGCTGTGAACTGAGATGGCGCCATTGCACTCCGGTCTGGGTGGCAAGAGCGAAGCTCCATCTCAACAAAAATAAAATACATAGTTGATTCTTGAATAAACAAGGGAGTTGGTACCAACTCCCATGCAGTTGAAATTTTGTGCATAGCTCCCTGAAACTCAATCTAATAAGCCTACTGTTGACTGGAAAGCCTTACTGGTAACATGAACAGTCGAACACATATTTGGCATGTTAGAGGTGTTATAACCTACATTTTCACAATACAGTAAGCTAGCAAAAAGAAAATATTAATGGAAATACATCATAATTTCTATTTCACTTATTTCATTTCTCTTAAAATGTGGACAGTACCAATCCTTGTTTCCTTTAGTACCCAAACCATAGAAGGATCCATGTCGCAAAAGAAGTTAAAAGCAATCCTGAATGATCAGAACCCTTCTGCCAGATCAGCTGATGTCAATTTGTTTTCTGGCACTACTAATTCTATATCTTTGTCCTCATCACCGGCACCGGTTCGGAAGCACTCATCTCCATCGAGTTGTGTTCTGTTAACTCCTCTGGTGTGGTGTTTATTAGTTCTTGAGCTTCTCCAAGATCCACATCTTGAAACCCTTCAACTTCCACCTTTTTTGCCCTATACACACTTTCCTTGAGTGGCTCTGTCGTAAAACCTGTTAAGTCATGCACAACATCTGGACGGTTTCACCAAGAAGGAATTTACTATTTCAGGTTTGATGATGTTCCTGGCTTTCTCTATAATAATGATGGTGTCTTCAATGGTGTAATCCTTGCAGACTTTCATGATGTCCTTGCTATCCAAGGTTCTCTTCCAGAGCATTAATAATCTTTTCTATATAGCATCTAATGTAACAAGCCTTAAAGGTCCTCAGTCCCCTAATCTAGAGACTGAATTAGGGACGTTGTGCTTGGGTGCAGGTGGACCACTTCAACACCTTTGGTGTTGAACTCACAGGTTTTGGGTGGCCAGAGGCATTGTCTAATATGAAAAACATTTTTAAAGGCAGTCCCTTACTGGCAAGGTACTTCCTGACTTCAGGAACAATGCACTGATGGGACCAATCCAGAAAAAGGGTTCTCATTCAGGCCTTCTTGTACAACAAAAAGACTAGAAGCTGGCATTTATCTTTTCCTTTCAAAGCTCAGCATTAACAGCTTTATAGAGAAGGGTAAATATCATAAATTGGAGTGCATTTGCACAAAACAGTTAGCTAACCCTTCCTGCATTAAATTCTGGTGCTCACTAATCTTACTTACTAATAAATGTCTTCTGTAGCATTATTTCCAGAACAGGGTACTTTTATCTGCATTAAAAACCTGTTCAGGGGATTTTCTTAATAGGATCTGATCTGGAAACTCATCTGCTGCCTCCTGGACGGCAGAAGCTGCTTCTCCAGTTATTTTGACATTTTTTAAGCCAAACTTCTTTCTAAAATTACCAAACCATCTTTGCTGGCACTAAACTCTCCGATCCTTCACTTTTCTTTTGCTTTATGTTGTCGTAAAATGATTGCCTTTCTTGGTCATATCAGAATCTATAGATATGTCTTTCTTATAGTAATCTGCACCCACATAAAGGTTGCATTTTCAATATGAGATAAAAAGGTATTTTGCAAAAAGCAGAAGTGTTTATGCCTGCTGGCATAGCTACAGTGACGACTTTACATTTCCTTTTCTTTTTACAATGATCCTTACACTAGATTCATTTATCTTGAAATGGTAGGCAATGGCAGATGTCATTCTATGGTACATACCAAGCGAATCAACTTTGTCTTACATTTGCATTACTCTTCTCTGTTTCTTAGGAACACTTACTAGTAGCACTAATGGGACTTCGTATGAGTCCCATGTTGTTATTCAAAAGTTTCCAGCATTGCAGTCAACATGATGAAAAATATATGAGAACCTCATGATCACTTTTTAGGGTAAACACAATTTACTGGAGAGACAAACTGCTGATGTGGAGACGATGAGCAACACACAACATTTTATGCACGTTAACTTGCAATACTTGAGTTCACTGCAACAGCAACAGGCAGTAACTATGAAATTACAATATGACAGCAGTACAGTATTTACTATAGTTAATTTTATGCAGTTAGGATTTAATACTGCATCTTTACTTTTATTTACATTTCTCTCCACTGAGAATGGTACCATGTACACTCTTAGTGTGTATAAGTTTTTGATAAATTTTAGTTTAGAATAGATTTGTATATATTTTATGCTAATAATTATTAAAGAAGACTAGTATGTACATATATTTTACACATTCAGGAATACCTAATTAATCTTAATTTTTTGATATTTCTAGGCTATGAAGTTTGTATGCAAATTTTTTCAAATTATCAAAAACCTTTCCAATGTTTACTGAAAAAAATCCACATAATTAGAGCTGCACAGTTCAAACTTAAATTGTTCAAGGGTCAACTGTGTATGCATATATGCACATAAAAAATAACAAATAGCCTTCATTTCATATAAAAGCAACAAAGATACAATACTCATGAATATACTCATCAAGAAACATGTAAATTATAAGTAAGGAAAACTTGAAACATCTTTTAAGAAGACAAAAACTTGCTTGAAACAGAAAATCAACTGGTGAGAGACACTCCATGTTTTTGAATAGAAAGACTCAAGTCATGAAGACGTTAGTCTTCCCTCAGTTCAATGAGAAATTTGTCACAACTTTTAAAAAACCATTACGCATATTTCTGAATATAGAAAGCTGATTTTAAAGCCTACACAGAAAAATAAATACGAAAGATAGCCAAGAAAATTCAGAAAAACAAGAGTAAGAAGGAGAGCAAGAACACGTCTAGACCTACCAGATACTAAAATATACCAAAAAGCCTCAAAAATTGGAGTGTGAAATTGGTCCATGAATAGACAGACCAACAGAAAACAAAACAAAGACCAAAACAGGTCTAGATGCAAATGGAATTTTAGTTAATAAAGGCAGCATCACCAACCAAGGGGAGCAATGTTTAGCTCTGTAATGAACAGGGAGAAACCAGGCAGCAATTCAGAAAAAAGATGAAGCTGGGTCTATACCCACATAAAATATGCTATGAAAACCTCCAAAGGATCAATGAACAATTTAAATGTTAAAAAAAAAAAAAAAAAAAATGCTGGTGGGGCAATGAACGAAAGATAATCAAGAATATTCAACCTCACTAATTATACAAATGCAAATTAAAACCTCATTAAAAGGCCGGGAGCAGTGGCTCACGGCTGTAATCCTATAATTTTGGGAGGCTGAAGCAAGAGAATCACTAGAGCCCAGGAGTTTGAGATCAGCCTGCACAACAAAGTGAGACACCGTATCTACAAAGTATCAAAAAATTAGCTGGGGCTTGTAGCACACACCTGCGGTCCAGGCTACATAGGAGGCTAAGGCAGGAGGTTTGCTTGAGCCCAGGAAACTGAGGCATGTTCACGACATTGCCTTCCAGTCTGGGTGACAGAGCAAGACCCTGTCCCATAAAAACTAAATTAAAAACCTCATTAAAATACTTAAAATAGGAAGATAAAGATATCTATTACATTGACAAATATCCCAAGTTTGGCAACACACAGTGTCAGTGAGGATGTAGGGAAATAGGCCCTCACTGTGGGAGTCCAAAACAGTTCAGCTGATGGAAGGAATTCTAGTAATATCTACGAAAATTATAAATAAATTCCCCTTTGATCCAGCAATCCTATTATTGGGGATCTATTCTACAGATACATCTGCACAAGACTAAAACGACATGTGATTACTGTCATGCATGGTTTGAAATAGCAAAAGACTGATAGAACTCAGGAATAGAATACGGTACTATGGTACACCCATGCATAGAAGACAACAAAGCTGTGAAAAAGTGAATAAGGAATATTTTCATGATTTCTTACATCAGATCTCCTAGATATACTTTTATATGAAAAAGCAAGGTACAGAACGGTATACGCAGTACATTAACTTTTGGTAAGAGAAACAAGACTACATGTTCATAGTTTCAAGTACTGAATAAAAAATGAAAAGGATAAACAAAAAACTAGTAAAAAATGGTCCACCCATAGGAGGTAAGTGTGGGGGTAAGAAGGTAAAAGGGACGAGGTGGGGATACAACTTCTCTGTTATAGTTTTCGAATCATAGCTAATCAAAAATAATTTTATTAAAATAAAGTAAGTTACAGAAGAATAGCTCTGGATTCTTACCTGAGAAGGGACACTTTTTGGTGGTTCTATGCGTATAGAAGGATCCCACTCTCCTGGAGGTAGGACAGTTACTTGATCTAAAAATTCATCAATTCCAGATAAGAGGTCATTTCTGTCTTTTGCTTTATAAGCTACATCATGGAATATCTAAGTGAAAAAAATATTGAGTAAAAAGATTTTAAAGCTGAAAAAAAAATTCTACACATAGTCCACTCTGGACATCACAAATAGCTTCGCAATAAAGATAATCACCTGAACTCTTAGGCAGGTATTCAGCCCACCCTGGGTAACAACTATACAAAGTAATCCACTCAGTATTATCAGATGAATAACAACAAGAAACAATGAAAGAGAACAGCTACACGTTTAGAACAATTTTTTAAAAATAAAATTTTGCCTGGGAAATAGTAATTGATTAGAAAATAAAACACTGTAGCATGTCACTCTACTTCTATGACATTTAAATGTCATTTATCCTAAGAAAATAGTCATGGATATGCAAACAACTTTACTTAAATAGTTTATTTAATGATCAATAGCTACTGGCTAACTACTAACTGCTAAAATACAATTCTAAGCATTGTGGATAATGCAATGGTGACAGGTAAGGCAAGTTTCCCTATATATTCAATAACCTTTTTTTCTAGGAGGAAAGACAGTGAAACGTGTTATTAAATAATTATAGGTATTGATAGATGCTCTGATAAAAAGAACGTAGGGTACAGAGAGGGAAACTGATGAGAAGGAACAAAGTAGCCAGGAAAGTTCTTTTGAAGGAGGTAACTGACCAGGCACAGTGGCTCTTAATGCCTGTTAATTCCAGCACTTTGGGAGGCCGAGGTAGGCAGATCGCCTGAGGTGAAGAGTTTGAGACCAGCCTTGCCAACATAGTGACACCCTATCTCTACTAAAACTACAAAATTAGCCAGGCATGGTGGTGCACGCCTGTAATCCCAGTTACTCAAGAAGCTGACGCAGGAGAACTGCGCCACTACGCCCAGCTAATTTTTGTATTTTTAGTAGAGATGGAGTTTCACCATGTTGGCCAGGCTGGTCTCAAACTCCCAACCTCAAGTGATCCACCCACCTCGGCCTCCCAAAGTGCTGGGATTATAGGAGTGAGCCACTGCACCCAGCCAAAAGTTTAAATTTAAATTTCACTATATGATAGGAAGTCATTAATACCTTTGGACTAAGGAAATGATACATTCAAATTTGCATGTTACTGAGAGTGCAGAGAAAAATACTATACAATAAAGACCCATAAAGGCTACCTGAATCCACAAATCAAAGGCTAAGCCAGAGAAATGGCAGTAGAGATGGAAAGAATATGACAGATTAAATGCAAAACACATTGAAGAGGTAAAAAGAATCTGGTGACTGGCTGGTCGAAAGAGGTAAGAAAAATGGGACAGGCGCAATGGCTCACGCCTGTAATCCCAGCACTTTGGGAGGCCGAGGGGGGGCGGATCACGAGGTCAGGAGATTGAGACCATCCTGGCCAACATGGTGAAATCCCGTCTCTACTAAAAATACAAAAAAATTAGCTGGGCATGGTGGTGTGTGTCTGTAGTCCCAGCTACTCAGGAGGCTGAGGCAGGAGGTGAAATCCCGTCTCTACTAAAAATACAAAAAAATTAGCTGGGCATGGTGGTGTGTGCCTGTAGTCCCAGCTACTCAGGAGGCTGAGGCAGGAGAATTGCAGTGAGCCGAGATTGCACCACTGTACTCCAGCCTGGCAACACAGTGAGACTTTGTCTCCACAAAAAAAAAAAAAAGAAAAAAGAAAAAAGAAAACTTAGGTCAGGTTCAGATATGGGGCATTTCAAATACCCCTGGGACACACAGCACTGATGTTTGGCAAGAATCTGATTACAAATCTCTCTTCAAAAGAAAGACAAGGTCCTGATTAATACGTATGTTATCGTCAAAGATCAGGATCCCATATCAGAGAAATTTACAGGAAAAAAAATGTTCTGAGGAAAACCTAGAGAAATTATATCCTGAAATCCAGGATAAAAAGAATCCCAAAATTTCAAAAGTTCAAGAAGGTAGTCAATAATTACAAATGTTTAAAACAAAAAAAAATTTTTAAGTACCCACTGATTTTGAAATAGTCTTAAAAACCTAACCGAAGGCAAATAGCTGAGGAGTAAATACAAGATAAAACAGTATACACAGCAAGGAAAAGTTTTAAAGCTTCATTATGAAAGAAAAGAGAACTATAATTTAATATATACTGTATGCTGCATAATCAGTGTATACTTCAAAGAGACTTGGGTATTTTGATTACCTCATCTGTCATGAGAGTGGCTATTGATCTTCCAATTTCATGGTACTGTGGTGCCTTGCCTGCTGGACCCAATAACAGAAACAAAAACCTAAGGAAATATGAAAATACAGATTTATAATAAACATCATATACCCACAAATCTAGGCAATCATAAAAAAGAAACCATTCCAATATAAAGAAATAACACTCAGACATCTTTTCTACTCCCCCACACCAATCACTGAAAAAAGATGGCAACTCCACCTAGACTAATTAGGAAATCACAGAACTAGGAAAAGCATCCATAATTAACTTTCTACCAAACTCCTGACCTCAGGTGATCCACCCGCCTCGGCCTCCCAAAGTGCTGGGATTACAGGCGTGAGTCACCGCACCCAGCTGATATTTATTTTATTGTACTTTTTAGTTCCAAGAAGAAAACCATTTTATACCCTATTCATAGTGGTCTTATAGTCAAAGTATTTGGTACAATGACTGAATATTAAATATTAAAATGAGCTTTTGGCTGGGCACAGTGGCTCACACCTGTAATCCCAATACTTTGGGTGGTCAAGACAGGCAGATCACTTAAGTAGGAGTTTGAGACCAGCTGGGACAATGGCAAAACACCATTATCTACTACAAATACAAAACTTAGCTGGGCGTGGTGCCACACACCTGTGATCCAGGCTACTAGGGAGGCTGAGGCAGGAGAATCACTTGAACCTGGGAGGTGGAGGTTGCAGTGAGCTGAAAATGTGCCACTGCACTCCAGCTTGGATGACAAAGTGAGATTGTCTCAAAAATAAGATAAAATTAAATAAAATGAGCTTTTATTACATCAATCAACACGCTTGTTCATTCACTGGATAAAAACTTGTAGATTTTGAAAATGCTTAGAGAATGTTACTTAGAACTAACTCTTTACCTGGTTGGAACAGGGACCTCAGTCAACCCTGTGAGAAGGACAGCAGGAGCCAGTCTCACAAATGCAATTATAGGCCTTTCCAAAAAGTCTACTTCGCCCACCAGGACATTGGATGCCTCAGCACCCGTAGGAATTTTTCTCATGAAATTCATATCAACCTATTGACAAATAAAGAATAATTAAAATTAAAGTTTCCGTGGTACTTGTAAGACTAGAGAGAAATAGGAAAGAAAAACTGCTTTATAAGACTACTATTTGCTAATCAAAACTTGTGATCTAATGAATGTTTAAAATGTCAAAATTTTCACAACTATAAAGAATGGAGTAGACAAATACAAAAGAGCAAGCAAACATATTTGAATCAATGCTACTGTTTTAACTGTCACAATCTTTACTACTTCAGAGATCTAAATTATCAAACATGAACTTGAGAAATTATTCAATGAATACTGCACTATTCATTAAAAACTATTAAGGACAAATATATAGCTCACAAACTAACAATGGTTCATGAAATTATACACAGTGCTAAAAAATATTCATGGTTTTGTATTACTTAACCTTAGAAATAAACGAATTGGATCCTTTACATTTTATGTAAAGTCCCCCTAAAAACAAACCGAAAAAGAACTCTGGGCGTTCCCCAGTATTTTCATTAAGAGGAAAAAAATCATAACTTTTATTTTAGTAGTAGTATTTTTGCGACAAGGTCTCACTCTATTGCCCAGGCTGGAGTACAGTGGCAGGAACATAGCTCACTGTAAACCTCAAACTCCCGGACTTAAGCAGTCCTCGCACCTTGGCCTCCCAAGTAGCTGAGACGACAGGCATGCGCCACCATGCCCGGCTAATTTTTGTTGTTTTTTGTAGAAGTGTGGGGCTTGCTATATCGCCCAGGCTGGTCTTGAAGTCCTGGCCAAGTGATTCTCTTGCCTCAGCCTCCCAAAACACAGGGATTATAGGCATGAACCACTGTGCCTGGCCCCTTGTTTTTATTTAAAACAAAAATCTACAGCCCTTACTGGCACAGATATATGATAATGCTATAGTAGTAAAATTTAGTTTTCTGTGTATAATTACAAGGAAAAGGTTACACATGATATCAAACTATGTGAACTTCATTTATACGCAGTTTCACACAAGTCACTAAACAACCACTTACAGGGCTATCTATGAAAAATAAAACCAGCACTTACAGCGGGCCTCTTGAGTCCCACACCCAGTGTGCCACAACTACAGTGCCAGGAGGCAGACTCCTGCCCAACAGGAGACAAGGAGGTATACACAAAGATAGGCCAAGTAAAAAAAAGTAAGACTGTGACAGAGGAACAAAAATAAACGGCAACTGCCATGCCTAGAGGAACTCTATAATGTAAATTATATTAATTTATTCACTTAACAAGAAATAAATTGCAATTTTGCTACTGAGTACTTTGCACTATCTGAAATAACGTGAGCACCAGTAAAATATGATCAGGATAGATCAGAAAAATTTAAAATACAACAGTCTTTCTGCACAGCCAATGTCCGTAATGCAAGGCTTCCTATAGTTTTAGACTATAACACTCAACAAAGCTATAATGCAAACCATTTAAACTCGTTTTCTGTAAAATATATCTTGTAGACTTTTCATCAAAGAACAAAAGGCTTAAGAAATAAAATCTGCTTGACATAATTACATTTATTAAAAAGTCTTATACTGGATACAAAAATATTAAAATACCATGAACATCCACCTATAGCAAATTAATATTACTAAAAAATTAGTGGCTAGATAATCAATTGTTCGTAAGAAATACTCATAAAGTACATTTTAAATTCAGTTATAATTTGAACTTATTAGTCTTTTACCCTGTTCTTTTAAATTAAGGTTTATCTATTTCAACAAAATATTCATTTACCAAAATTTAAAAAATCATAGTTCACACAGGTATTTTTTTAAAATCCATGCCTTTACCTACCCATGGGGAAGCACCAATATATTTCTCAGTGACATTCCAAAAGTACTAACGCCATAAGACAGTAATTCTGGGATCGCATTACAGCCCAGGAAAGACTGAATCACTAGTGCTGTAACATCACTCCCAGAATTAACCTTCTAGTGGTGGTAGCTCCAGAACAATGACTGTAGTTCAAAAAGTACTAACGTTTCACGATATCTATGGATAGGTGTGGATGGAAATATTGTATTACGCACATATTCTTTTTCAGAATTTCTAATACTAGTAACGGTGTAAAGTTACTCAAGTACTCACAGGTTAACTGTAACCCTTCTCACAGTTGTTTACCTTAAATTAATATATCACAGGCATCACATGCAGGTTTGTAAGCACCAGTCTACTAAAAAATTACTATAATCAATGTTAATAAAGCCACAAGTTACTACTTATTTTCTCAATAAGAATAATTGTGAGAATTTTCAGTTAATGATAGAATTACCTTGCTGAAGTCAACAGTACTATTTTCTCTGCTTCCACCACTTCCATTACCTTTAATTTCTCCACTTTTACTATTGTCCAAGTTTCCAGGAGCAGACTGGGGAGAGGCCAAAATACCTATGTTTAAAGACAAATTCCAAATTAGTAAGAAGAAAATTTACTTTGCAACCTGACTTTGCTCACATTCTGAAAGTGATGATTTATTAATATAATAAAAGCAAATGTGCAAGGTTAAAAAAAAAAGTGCCCAGTGTTAGTAACATACCAGCAAAACTAGAACAACGTTTTAAGTAATAATAAAGCTACACATTTTAATATTTAAAATAATACAATTAGAATTTACAAAAATTGTGGCCTTTTGCAAAAAGGAAAAAAAACGTGAGTTGGTGTGAACCACAAAAGATAGAAGGCCTGAGTCTGATTACCATTAAAAATACTTAGGGAATATACTTTTAATTATCATAAACATGTGAACTGCATGGAGTTTAATGAAGCCTAGCTATACTTAGCATGCTTTCAACAATAAATTCTCTGACAAACCCTAAGTGTAACTCAGAAAAAAGCTACATTAAATAAATGCAGGTTGAATTAACATAATCTCCAATAATCAGAAGTTTCCTCAAGACTTTTCATTTTTCTTTGGTAACATTTATGTCTATAATACCTATTGTCATTACTCTTAAGAAATCCAACTTTAAAATATAATGAGCAAGTTTTTTACAATGAAATTAGCAGAGTAAGGGTTTTATAACCAAAGCGATCTGTGTTTAAATTATGCACTCTCTGTCACTTTGTATCTATGTGACTGTAAGCAACTCACTCCATCTCTAAAAGTCAGACAAACTCATAAAAATAGCTTATTTGGATTAGATATAATAGTTGTTTGAATTGCAAAGGACAGACACATATTGAAGCATTAGTATATTCATTTCAAAACTGACATTCAACACCAACATTTCACAATAATGAAATAAAAACACTGCTTAATATGAGACTGATCATTATGAATTCTAATTCTGCAAAAAAGTTAAAATTTAAAAATTTTAAATTCAGCCGGGTGCGGTAGCTCACACCTGTAATCCCAGCACTCTGGGAGGCCAAGGTGGGTGGATCACCTGAGGTCAGGAGTTCAAGACCAGTCTGGCCAACATGGTGAAATCCCACCTCTACTAAAAATACAAAATTAGTTGGGCGTGGTGGTGTGTGCCTGTATTTGGGAGGCTGAGGCAGGAGAACTGATTGAACCCAGGAGGCAGAGGTTGCAGTGAACCAATATTGCGTCATTGCACTCCAGCCTGGGCAACGAGAGAGAAACTCCGTCTTTAAAAAAAAAAAAAAAAATAGGGCCAGGCGCTGTGGCTCACGCCTGTAATCTCAGCACTTTGGGAGGCCAAGGCAGGCAGATCACCACCTGAGGTCAGGAGTTTGAGACCAGTCTGACCAACATGGAGAAACACCCTCTCTACTAAAACTACAAAACTAGTCGGGCGTGGTGGAGCATGCCTGTATTCCCAGATACTCGGGAGGCTGAGGCAAGAGAATTGCTTGCACCCAGGAGGCAGAGGTTGCAGTGAGCCGAGATTGTGCCACTGCACTCCAGCCTGGCCATCAAGAGCAAAACTCTGTCTCAAAAAAAAAAAAAAAAAAAATTTAAATTCAAGTACACTACACAGACTTCTACTATTAGGTTGGTGCAATTTCCTTTGCTCCAACCTAATATTAAATGCATCTCATTTTTTCAAAACATCCAAGGTTTTCTAGTGCAAGAATACAGATTAATAATTCATAAGACATTGAATATTATAGCAGGAAAAGGTACTGAAATACAACAGACTTGACCTTTTGTCTTAACTGTCCCATGCACAGCAACACATGGAAGTTCAGTTAAAATCTGTTCTGTGGTTAGACTCTATAAGGTCCGAAGATGTATTGGTAATCAAGCTCCAGAATTTAAAGTACATCAGATACACTTGACACATCTAAAGGAGTTTTCGCTTTTGTAAAACAGAATATACTATAACCAATGAATACTGAAACTAAGTCTTCTGGGTTTACGGCTTACGCTTAATGACAGAGACTTCCCTGTAAATACCTAAACTACAAAGTTGATGTGATGAAAAATCTTAATTTGCAATCTATTTAGCCATGTGCTTATTTTCTGGAAAAGTTAAACAATTCCGAAATAAAAATGTTTTCCCAAGCCTTAACTCATTTCTTACAATCTTAGCTTGGCACACCAAGAAGATTCCTCTTCTTTGACCTTTGTCCCTAAGCTTCCAGAAGAGTCCCTGCCTTGCTCAAGAGATAAAAAGTTAACCAGTATTTTTCAGTGACTTCCAACTACTTCCACACAAGAAAATCAAGAATACCATTAGGCCCTGGTGGCAAATGCAGCTGAGCATTACATACTTCCAAAGGCTAAATGTATTCCACCTGTGTATGTATAATCAAAAGCATACATAATGCACAGTTTTCCAGAATAGTCCTAGCTGCCAGATTTGAGGGAGAAAAGTGCAATGATGAGAAGGCTCTGAGGAAAAGTAAGGCTATCTCAGCAATGAGAGAAAGAAATAATGAAGAACTCAACACTGACCAAGTTAGCAGGTATAACCTGAAGTCACATGGCTAACCTGGTCATCTTGAAAACCGTCCCTTTTTCAAAACTGGCACGCCAGATGCATGCTAGGGTTCTTCATCATTATGATTTGTGTAGTCTTTCCCAACCTCAGCTAAACTAAAACTGTTTTCTCAATCAGTCAATCTCCCTACTCCTATAATAAATTCCTAGGATTCAGAATTAAATGAGCAAATTACCAAAAAATAAAGCTATCATTAGCACAAACACAGAAGGACGATATTACTTTGCTTTAAGGAAAAAAAAAAATGTATGCATAAGTAAATCAAAGATATCAACATTTTCTGTCATTAAAAATTTGAAAGTGAGGTAGTTAGAGCAATGGTGCCCCACCAGGAAAGATTATGACCTCCAAGGAACTTGTGGCAATGTCTGGAGACATATTTGGTTGTCACAACTCGGGGATGCTACAGGCAGCTAGCCAAGGACACTGCTAAACATCCTATAAAGCACAGGACTGCTCCCCTGCCACCCGACCACCCAGCCAAGAGTCATCCAGCCCAAAATGTGGATAGTGCTGAGACTGAGAACCACTGTGTTAGAAAAAGGTATTTACAAGTACAAAAAATAAATTCACTTCCTTTTTTTTTTCTTTCCCTAGAGATGAGGGTCTTACTATGAACTCCTGGCCTCAAGTGATCCTCCCCTCTTGACCTTCTAAAGTGCTGAGATTACACGCATGAGCTACCACGCCCAGCCACAAGTTATATACATATTAATTTATATAATTTATTTATAATTTTATACATATAACTTTTATACATATAATTATCTTCTAAAAAGTAACTAATGGGAAATACCACTTTATTATTATAGGTATGCGCAAATTATGACTCCATGACACAAAACTCCATGCTGTTAGTCACTTAAGACATAATGATGCTGAGGCCACTTTCTTCCACTAAGACAGTACCAGACATCAAGGAAATTCCGTTAGAGTTTCTAGGTGCTTTAAGCACCAAAGGTAACTGAACAGAGAATAATGTGTAGCTGTCTCTATTATTGCTCCTCAGCAATTACATACTATCTACAGTTGTCTTTTTAACCGTAATTCTTGTCTTTAGAAATTCCCTGTCTCCTCTCCATTCTAATTTCTTCTGTTCAAAAACGCCGATAAATCTTCATCACAAAAACTCATGGGAAAAAAATGTATGTTCGATTCTCAGTTAATTTATCCCCTTAACATGGCCTAAGAAGCCAATGTGAACCCACCTCCCCTTCCCTCCTATATAAAATTTATAGTTCCTAATCATTTATAACACAGAAGCTGGTAAAACAAGAAGTGTTCGTTGTTACTGATCGATGTAATATGGGAAAAATGGAACGAAGTAGCTTTTAAAATCACTTTTGCTCAAGGAAAAATAGTAAATCTTCTTAGTTCTTAAGATTAGAATGCTGATTACTTCTGAATAATTATTTATAGGGTTGTTTTCCTCTTTTATGTTCAGTTACTTTATCATTAAATTTTATCTTTTTCATGAACTGATAAAGTTCACAATGAAATACTCTACTATAGATTTTGTTGTAAGTGGACCTGAGTTCAAATCCCTGCTCTGGCTGATCTTAACATCTCCAAGTCTTCACTGAAAAACAGGAATAACACCAACCTCATCAAATCGTTACAAAAATTAGAAATATGATATTTGAAAAGCACTTATCTCTGTATCTGGAACAAATTATAAAACAATGGCAGCCATACTGCTATTTTAACTAATGTCATAATGATTTAGCCACGAAGCTTCTATTTGTACTTTTAAAAGTATATCCTTTTTTGCAACTACAATGAGCTTTGGCTAAATGTAATTAGTGTGTTTCCATAAAGCCAACAGAAAGAGAGGTTTACTTCACAATGATAGGAACACAAGGATTTCCAGTCACAGGATTTAGTCACCATACAACTATCAGTCACCAGTTGTATGATGCAGGGGAAGACAACTAACTTTTCTAAGTTTCTGAAAATGGGTGTGTCCATCTAATTTACACATATTTGTATACACATTAAAAATAGGCTAATTTAATAACCAAGCTACCACTTTAGTGTTGGATGTTATCAGTATTTTGGAGAAATGTGATAATACTTATGTGATTAAAACCAATGGTTAGTATTAGTATCCATCACATTGAGGCTTAGCTGAAATAGTAAAAAAGTCACTAAAATATACTTATTTTATATTAATTAGGTAGAAAGATATATGCACAAATGTACATGTAGTCAATATAAGGATAAGCCAAATTTTCATACTTTACAGCCCTTAAGTTACAGGCTGGGCGTGGTGACTCACACCTGTAATCCCAGTACTTTGGGAGGCCAAGGTGAGTGGATCATTTGAGGTCAGGAGTTCAAGACTAGCCTAGTCAACATGGTGAAACTCCATCTCTACTAAAAATACAAAAATTATCCGGGTGGTAGTGGCACACGCCTGTAATCCCAGATACTGAGGAGGCTGAGGCAGGAGAATTATTTGAACACAGGAGGCGGAGGATGCAGTGAGCCGAGATGGTGCCACTGCACTCCCGTCTGGGCAAGAGTGAGAACCTGCCTCTCCCCTACTCCCCCCACCCCCCCAAAAAAGTCTAAAATTTACTACATTCTTTGGAGAAAAGCATTAAATAGAAAAAAAAGTATGGCTGGGCCTGGTGACTCACACCTATAATCCCAGCATTTTGGGAGGATAAGGCAGGAGGACTGCTTGAGGCCAGGAGTTGAAGACCAGCCTGGGCAACACAGCAAGATCCTGTCTCTACAAAAAAATTAGCCAGATGTTGTGGTATGTGCCTGTAGTCTCAGCTACTCAGGACGCTAAGTCAGGAGGATTGCTTGATCCCAGGAGTTCAAGGCTGCAGTGAGCTATGATTGTGGCACTGCACTCCAGCCTGCGTGACAGAGTATGACTCTATCCTATTTAAGGCACATCGCTTCACTATAATTTATTTGTATGTGTTCATTCACCTTATGAGTCAACTTCATCATGTGCGCGCACACACACACACACACACACACACAAAACCAAGCTACCAAGGCGGGACGCAGTGGCTCACACCTGTAATCTCGGCACCTTGGGAGGCCGAGGTGTGTGGATCACTTGAGCCCAGGAGTTTGAGACCAGCCTGGGCAACACGGTGAGACCTGGTCTCTATAAAAATTAATCAGGCATGGTGACATGCCCCTGTGGTCCCAGTTAATTGGGAAGCTGAGGCAGGAGGATTGCTTGAGTCCAGGAGATGGAGGTTGCAGTGAGCTGAGATCATTTCAGCCTCCAGAGCAAGACCCTGTCTCCAAAAAAAGAAAAGAGAATTACCAATCTAAAAAAAGTTCACCCAGCCTGACCAACATGGTAAAAACCTGTCTCTATACAAAAAACACAAAAATTAGCCGGGTGTGGTGGCTCACACCTGTAGTCCCAGCTACTCAGGAGGCTGAGGCACGGGAATCACTTGAACCCGGGTGGCAGAGGTTGCAGTGAGCTGAGATCACGCCACTGCACTCCAGCCTGGGCAACAGAGTGAGACTCAGTCTAAAAAAATAAAATAAATATATCCATAAATAAATATTAAAAAATTCATGGCAAATTAAAACATTATAAAAAAGTCTATGTTTTACTGAAGTGCTCAACTGCCTTGACCTCTAAATCTAAGTGAAACTTTTTTAAAAGGCCTTAAATTATGTGTAGTCTTCTTTGTAGTCTTTTTGTAACTCAAATTTTTAATAATCTTACTCTTTTTTATTAGGTTGGTGCAAAAGTAATTGACTTCTTGCCACTGAAAGTAATTTTTTCCATTGAAAGTGAAGCAAACTTTCAATGGCAAAAACCACAATTACTTTTGCACCAACCTAACACAATATACCATAAAGAAAAAAAAACATGCAGAAGTCAAAAATAAATTATAAGCATTATCTACATATGCTGCTTAAGCTATGTGCTAAAAGGCATTCCAAGTGCAAGTGACTCAGAGGCAGAAAGCACCACACATGGAGGATTTTGGATAGTTGCCTGGAGTTAAGTCAACATTTTCCTCATTCTTCTGCTCCTCGCCTTTCAGCGCTGCTTCTAAGTCTTCCTCGGGCGGATGAATTACTACTGTGGGAATATCATCACTGGCAGGTGAAACCAGTAGTTCTGGGGCCTGAAGCTGACTCTGTTGGGAACTTCTGGAGGTCAGGCGGCTGATGCTAGGGCTAGAAGGAGGACTGTTTTGAGGGGTGGGTACTGGGGTTGTACACCTTGAGCCTGCAGGGGTTCCAGCTCTTGAAGAAGGAAGAAGATGACCGAGAAGAAGAGATAAAGGTGATTCTCCTCTCAATGAAAGGTTTGAGGCAGACAGACCTGTTCGCAAAGAGTGGCGGGAGGCTGAAAGGCCTTCCCCTGAGATAAAACAAATAAATGAAAAATGATGAAGTTCACTGCAGAAGGCAAATAGAGACATTAAAAAAAAAAATCAATTTACACTATAAATTGCATACTTCAAAGGCCCAAAATTTCAAAGTCATGTTGTGATGGTTAGCATGTCAATTGGGTTTTTACATGTTAGAAAGTCACTAAAAAGTTGCTTAAAACTGTAATTAGTTCTCAGAATATACAAAAAAAAAATTGTTAATGACAGATGGTGGGGGCAATATCCTGTTAGAAATTAGAATGACCAATAGCATGGCATTTTTTACAATGACAATATCAATACAAAGTCAATGCTTAAACAATAAATAGCAAATGAAAATATGTAATACAAAATTAATATAATAGAACTCAAACCAAAAACCACCAAAAGTAATAGCTTATATTTAGCGTATTTTTCCTACATTTTACCAAACAGCTATGAGATAATTATGTCCTAGAGAAAAAGTTCATGTTAATATTAAGCAATAATTTCTAACTTAAAACTGATATTAAATATTTATAATATTAAGTCAGTAAGACACCATATACAGCTGGTGCTGCTCTCAAGTTTGTAAGAAAACAACAGCAAATAACAGAAATTCTGTAATAAGAGAACCACAATGTCAATTTTAAAGGATACATATTCTTGAGCTCTCTAAAAGTATTAATAAATGTCCTGAAGTATGCTTCTCACTTCTAATATGTAGCAGATACATTAAAACAAATACATATAATTTATTTCACTAGCTAAGAGTAGAGTACTTCTCACCAACAGCAATATGGCAGTAGGTCTAAAATATTTCAAAAGGTCATACATACTTATAATTAAACCCCTCATATTTTCTACTAAGTATATCTTAAAATAATAACATTCTCTATGAAAAACATGCAAATATAATAATCAATTCCATATAGCCTAAGTAATCAAAGTTACGTGCTCAAGGGTTTTCAGAAATATTTAAAGGTTAAACTATAATCCATTAGAAAACACCATTTAAACAACAAGCTACATGCAGGAAAAACTCAAATTGTAACTATATTTCAACAAAAGAACATGCTAAAACAGCATTTAAAAGAAAACAGCCAATGTTTTATGATGACCAAATTACAACTGGACAATAAAGAGGAATTACTGCATATGTAAAGATTAAATAGGGTCCCTCTGGATAAATGAACTTATTTCACCAAAGGAGAGAATATAAACAAAAAATAAAAGACAAAAAAAGAGAGTTAAAATGCGCTATACATGGCTTGCTTTTACATTGAATTCTGGTCCATAAGAGATATTCTTTTACTCTTAAGATTGTTTAAATACACGATGACATAATTTTAAATGGATTAAAAAGGGTTTTCATGGCCAAGTGGAAGATACAAAAGATGATTATTGTCAGCTTTAGATATATTAGACCCTATCACCTATGCTTGCTTGTTGGTAGAACACTTAAAAGTCATACTATTATTTAAGGGATAAAAAAGATGAGCAGGCACCGTGTCCCATACTCCACTAGTCCTCACTGTAATCCTCACAAGCTTTGGGTAATAGTAGCAGCTTACAGCAACTGCTGGAGGCTACAGTACTTCATAAGCCACTCCAATCCTTTGCACCCGGGTTTTCCAGACTCACTGTCATCAGAGTTCTCAACCCTACTGATGCATTCCTCTGCTTTACACAGAAGAAAATAAGGAAAGGCAAAACCTCCAAGTGTGCCAGCATTAGGACACTGACAGAGGTAAACAACTGTAAAAAACACTGTCTTCCCACATGCCCCACAACCTGCCTGTAACCTAAGAATGAGAGTGGAAAGGCGGAATATGTAGACCTGGGTCTGAGCCATTCTCAATGGATTAGAAGACACCAACTACCCTTAGTGTAAGACTGCAACAGTCATAAAAGCCTTTCACAACTTGTACAAATAAAGAGCCGTGAAATCAGCAAACCAATCCAAAAACACTTGTTTATACCAGCAAACCAAGTATATTCAGGAGGAAAAAAAAGTAGGAAAAATCTAAAATAAAGGTTCAAACCCAAGATTTAGAATATCAAAAAGGTAAAATTAAAAATTATAGATCATAATTTATGCCTCTTTAATTAATTATACGAGAGGCCTTGAAAAGAAACAAAGCAGGGAGGAGAAATAATTCAGAGGTAGGTATAGTGAGTGTTTAAAGATCCCCAAATGTTAATCGTAATGTTCTGGAAAGCTGTTACAGTAGAAGTGTTAGCAAAAAATTGGATGCCACAACTTATCTCACCATTCCTTTCAAGCAAGTGAGGGTCAGAATGTTTCTTGCCTATATCTGCAAAAGATCGGACAAGGGGAATCCGACTGGTGAATCTTTTCTCATTCTGATGATGATGTCTCTTCAGAAGAGCTTCTCTGACATTCTCTCGTATAGACTCGTCTAATTGGCCAGAAGCTATCATGTTGTCTAATACCATATCTATTCAATGAAAAAAAATAAATTACTAAACACTCAGATGACCATAAAATACAGGAATAAACTGTGAGTGAAATCTTATGACAAAAATTAGAACCTTAAGTAACTCTAGAAAGTTTTATTATCACTATTAAAGAATCAATGCATAAATGAATATTATCCACCCAATAAAAAGGAATTATAAAGACTCCCTTATTTTAATACTATTAATTATAAAGAGGCTACTATTATATACTAATTAGCCTTCCTATAGCTGAAAGTGCTTTCCTGTATGAATACAATAAATTCTATTAAGCTGAATATTCAATAATACTACCTTCCTAAGATGTAAAGGTATTTTATTGCCAAACCACGTATTCTCCCCCAAAACTGTTCCAGCAGATGAGTATCAGGACCCACTCAGTCATTAACTGTTCACTGAGTGTCCGCTATGTGTTAGGAATACAGCAGTTTAACAATATCAAAACAGAGCCAAGTTTCTGCTCTCTTCGAGAGGTAGAGAAACCAACATACAAATAGATAAAACGTCATGAGGTCGTAAGTTCTAGGAAGAGGAGTAAAATCAGGTTATGAAGGGGATGTGGGGAATGGGGAAACTGATGGCAATGCCATTTTATACATTACTGAAGTGATTAAACTTTTTAATTTATAAAATATATATTAATATTTTTAAACAGTGGCACTAACTTGGAAGAAGTGGGTCAAATTTTCAAAACTATATGGTAACTCTAAAAAAAACCCGAAGGACCAGCGTAATAGGTAAACTGTTAACATTAACACAACAACTACAGTTTACCAAATAAATGAACACTAGATTATACAACATATACTAAAAGTACTACATGGTATTATGTGATAATTGCAAACCAAAGTCTGAAACCCACATGTATTATACAAATTCAATATTCCCAACCTTAACTTAATTTTTCAGTTACTCATGTAAGACAAGAAAGTAAGGACTGACAATTTAAATATTTGCAGCACACAGTCAAATTTTAATTGAAGTATTTCTAGCCTGAGAAATTGTATTAAGCTCATGGTTCTCTTGAAGACTAAATACCACAGATTTTTGTTTTTCCATGGGAGAAATCTATAATGGTAGTCACACCATCAAATTCATTACCACCGAACTTAATTTTGGTTTTCATTAATTTTAGTTAGTGGACAAAAAGCTGTATTATAGCTGCCTTTTTCTACTTTCTACCTCCACATTATCCTTCAAATCTCCCCCTTTGATTTTCATTGCTCAACCTACCAGAGCTCTTTCCTTGCTTAGACTGTTCCTAGAGAATAACTGGCCTATTGCTTCTAAACTCTTCCTAATCCAAAGTCACCCTACATTCTGTTGCCAGAATGATCTTCCTAAATGTATCTCAAATCATACTGTTCCTCAACTTAAAAACCATCAAGACCACCAAAATGCCTACCAAATAAAATCCTATTTCTTGGCTAGGCACCGTGGCTCACACCTGTAAACCCAAAATTCTGGCAAGCCAAAGTGGGCAGGTCGTTTCAGTTCAGGAGTTCAAGACCAGCCTGGGCTACATGGCGAAAATCCATCTCTACAAAAAATACAAAAATTAGCCAGGCGTGGTGGTGTACACCTGTGATCCCAGCTACTCAGTAGGCTGAGGTGGGAGGATCACTTCAGCCCAGGAGACAGAGGCTGCAGTAAGCCGAGATCGTGCCACTCAACTCCAGCCTGGATGACAGTGAGAGACGCTGTGATCCCCCCTCCCCCAAAACAAATAAACAACAACAACAAAAAATTCCAATAATTCAAGGCTAGTCACAATCCAATCTCTAACTGGGTTTCCCAACATACCTCCTACCACTACTGAAGAAATCTGTATATTCACACAGAACTGACTTTCCTGAGATTCCTGTCTATACTACTCTAGACTTCTTTACTCTTCCTTAAAATACTTTTTCTCTTGTATCACCTACTCCTCGTTCCCATGTGTTCACATTTTATGAGTAACTTGTACAGTTAATGTTCTCTGTGGCTATTCCCCACATCCCCATTCCAAAAAACAAGGAAACAAAAGACTCTTTTCTGAATTTCCAGAGAACAGACTCTGATTTGCTTGTGCCACTATTCACTCTCTTACTGATACTATACTTATGTCTGTTTAATTTAATCTCATCTGCAAATTTGTCAAAGACAAAAAATCTATCTTATTTCCTTATACTGTACTCCACAGAATAGAAGCTCAGCATATAGTTATTAAATGAATGTCTAAAATTCCACTACATCTTACATATTTTTTAAAAGTCAGTTTACTATAACCTGCTATTTCATCTAGAGTGCTTGCTCTCATATCCAGCATGACTGTTCCATTGAGGATGCAACTCCTTAGTTCAAAAAGACTGTGCAAAGAGAGAGTTGCCACATAAGGTTTACTCCATCGGTCACCGCCATCTTCAACATCCTCTTCAAATTTCAGCCATCTGAATGCATAATATATAAAAATATTTTATAAGTAATGAAGATTCCATTTGTTTATCTTAATGTGATAAAGAAAAATTTGTTCTTAAAAAAAAAAAGAAACAAAGAAAACGACGACCAAACAGACTATGGTTACAAACACATTTTCACAAATTATGCCAATGGTCTACTATATCTATAGTCACAAACCTCCTTTGTAGTTCCTCTTTCTATTCTAGCTATCATAATACTAAGTCTACAAAAACAAACTATGGAATTTCATATAGTTTCTACTTCTATTCCTCATCTAAACTTGCAATACACAAAATTGTAGACATTAAAATCTACAATGACATAATTTCTTTATTAAAGTATAAAGGATTATTTAAGTAAACAAATTGAGAATAAAGGGAAAAATTAAAGATAGAATCTCTACCAATTAATAAGGAAATTCTCTGCTCACTGGTTTAAAGCACCAGATATCTCATACTTTCAACTTAATATTCCCATTACAAAAAGAAATCAAGGAAAGCTAATTTAAAAATGAGATTGAGGCCGGGAACGGTGGCTAACGCCTGTAATCCTAGCACTGTGGGGGACCTATAGCGCTACGGGAGGATAACCTGAGGTCATGAGTTTGAGACCACCCCCATCAGCTCGGTGAAACCCCATCTCTACTAAAAATATAAAAATTAGTCAGGCGTGGTGGCGAGCTCCTGCAATCTCAGATACTTGAGAAGGAGGCTGAGGCAGGAAAATCACTTGAACCTGGGAGGTAGAAGTTGCAGTGAGCCGAGATCGCGCCATTGCATTCCAGTCTGGGCAACAAGAGCAAAATTCCGTCTCAAAAAAAAAAAAAGAGAGAGAGAGAGAGACTTAGCAGTATTACCTAGCAGTTTCTTTCCATTCATATTCTTCTCCATCTCTGTAACACAGTTCATCCATTTCCGTGAAGAGATCATGGGGAATATGTTCTTCATCATCATCTTCAGTACCAAGGATAAACTGAACTCTCTGGGATGGTGTATCTTTACAAAATAAGAATTCACATATACTCAAATTTTTCCTCAAGTCATTCAAAGATAAATTCAGTCATTCAAAGATAAATTCAGTTTTGAAAATGAAACACTTTTGTTACCTGTATAAACAAATATATTTTATCAAAACTCTCTTAATTATTAAACTATCACAATTCTGAAAGGAAATAAGAACCAACAATCCAGTAAAAAAAAAAAAGTCACAGAAAGATAACCTCCATAGAAGAAAAAGAAAATTATGTTAAAAATAAACAAGTCAAACTAACTTAATAACTGATCTAAACAAACAAAAATAAAAGTAACATTCCAAAACATGAACATAATGTTCAAAGGCAGCCCTTTTTCCTCACCAAAACTACATGGAAACGTTAGAACAGAATATTTAAAATACAAGCTAAGGCCAGGGACTGTGACTTATGCCTGTAATCCCAGCACTTTGAGAGGCAGAGGCAGGTGTATCATCTGAGGTCAGGAGCTTGAGACCAGCCTGGTCAACATGGTGAAACCCCGTCTCTACTAAAAATATAAAAATTAGTCAGGCATGGTGGTGGACGCTTGTAATCCCAACTTCTCGGGAGGCTGAGGCAGGAGAATCGCTTGAACCTGGGAAGTGGAGATTGCAATGAGCTGAGATCGTGCCACTGCACTCCAGCCTAGGCGACAGAGACTCTGTCTCAATAAAATAAAATTAAATTAAATTAAAATAAATAAAATAAAATAAAATAATAAAATAAAATGCAAGCTATGTTAAAGAGTAAAAAATAGAAAATCTCCATGTTCCAAAAAATGATGAGAAAACTCAAAACTTCAAGTATACAGAAACTATATTTTCCTACTATCATGGAGAAACAAAACTGTAAGCTTGGGGTTTGGGGAGCAGAACAAGTCACTACAAGGAACAGATAACCCACTCATGGCATCTGATATTAAACTACTCGTGTAGTATAGGAGCCCGAAACAGAGGAATTAGCATAAATACTAGCCCAGGACAGTTGAAAGCCCTAGGGCCCCATATAAACAAATAAACCACCACAAATAGTTACCCTGAATATGAGAGATGAGTTCTCACTCAAAATTTACACCTAAGTGAACAATCCTCCAAGTACTTGTGGATGCAACAAGGATATCTGAACAAGATAAAGAGTAGATTCGATGGAATTGTCTTTGTAAAAGTCAGATCTGAGAAAATTTCAGAGAATGCAGAAACAACAGATAAGAAGGAAGAAAACATAAAAGATTAAGAGGGATGCAGAAGATCAAGAACTCCAGGACAAGAAAAATATAAAGAATAGGAAGAGAAACATATAAAAAACATCTGAAAATTTTCCAGTATGTTTATGTCATGAGCCTTCATATTGAAGACATAACCTAAGACCTATACAGGATTAAAGAAACATATTGTGATTGAACTTCCTACTGTATTAAACTTTCCAGCATTTAGGTCTTGCACAAATCTTTGTCAGAATGACCCCTAAATGAAATCTCATTACTCACTGCAACTATATAGAAACATAATTGATTTTATGTCCTGTGAACGGCTAAACTCACTTAGTTCTCTTAAGTATTGTAGATTGCTTAGGATTTGCTACCTACATGATCCTGTATCTGCGAATAAAGGCCATTTTACTTTTTCATTCCAATCTGTATGCCCTGTATTCTTTCTTGTCTTCTTACACTGGCTAGGTCCTCTAGTAGAGTGTTGTATAAAAGTCATCAGAGAGGACATCCTTTCCTTTTCCCAAATCACAGAAAATACTCAGTCTTTCATTGTGAAATGTGATATTGACTACATGGTGGCGTTCTTGGTTTTTGGTTTTTGTAGATGCCCTTTATCAGGTTAGGGAAGTTTCCCGCTATTCTTAGTTTGCAGAGAGTTTTATCACGGATAGGTATCGAATTTTGTTAAAGGCTTACTTTGAACCTATTTAGATGGTTGTACTGCTTTTCGAGAAACTTTGTATTGTTAATGAGATTACTTAGTTACATTGACAGATAAGTTTAAGTTGTAAACCAACCTTAGGTTTCCAGCTTGGCCATCAAGCTAGTAACAAATTTAATCCACAAACCTGGTGGATTAAATAATACAAATTTATTCTCTTACAGTTTTGGATACCAGAAGTCCAAAATGAGGGCTAAAATCACGGTGTTGGCAGGGCTGGTTCCTTCTGGAGGCTCTAGGAAAATCAAATTCCCTTACCTTTTCCAGCTTCTGAAGGCAGCTTACATTCCTGGGGTCAGGATCCCTTCCTGACATCACTGTAGCCACTTGCTTCTTTCTGTCACATCTATATCCAGTCTGATCTTCCAATTCCTCTTACTAAGGATCCCTGTGACTATATCAGGCCAACCTGCATAATCCAGGATAAAATTCCCACTCCAAAATTCTTAACCTGGCCAGGTATGGTGACTCATAGTTGCAATCCCAGCACTTTGGGAGGCTGAGGCAGGTAGATTACCTCAGGTCAGGAGTTCCAGACCACCCTGGCTAACATGGTGAAACCCCATCTCTACAAAAAATACAAAAATTAGCTGGGCATGGTGATACACACCTGTAATCCCAGCTACTCAGGAGGCTGAGACAGAAGTATCACTTGAACCCAGGAGGCAGAGGCTGCAATGAGCCATGATCATGCCACTGTACTCCAGCCTAGGTGATACAGCAAGACTCCATCTCAAAAATAAAAACAAAAACAAATTAAAAAAAAATTAGGCCAGATATGGTGGCTCACACCTGTAATCCCAGCCACTTTGGGAGGCCAAGATGGGTGAATCACCTGAGATCGGGAATTTGAGATCAGCCTGGCCAACATGCTGAAACCCTGTCTCTACTAAAAATACAAAAATTAGCCAGCCATAATGGCGCAGGCCTGTAATCCTAGCTACTTGGGAGGCTGAGGCAGGAGAATAGATTGAACCTGAGAGGCAGAGGTTGAAGTGAGCCAAGATCGCATCATCGCACTCCAGCCTGGGTAACAAGAGTGAGACTCCGTCTCAAAAAAATTTATAACAAAAAAATTAACCTAATCACATCTGCAAAGTCCTCTTTGCCATATAAGGTAACATTCACAGGTTCAAGGGTTTAGGAGATGAATATCTTGCAGTCCATTACTCAGCCACTCCCATGATATATTATCCTTTTTAAACATTGCTGGATGCAATGTTGTAATTTTGTTAGGGATTTTCCAATCCATATGTGCAAAAATATTTTGTCCATAGCTGTATTTTTCCTGTAATATCCCTGATTAGTTTTGCTATCAGGGTAATGCTGGATTCATTAACAAAATTGAGAAGTGTTCCCTCCTCTTACGTTTTGTAGCAAAATCTCTATTATTTCTTTCTTAAGTTTGTTTTATTTCATCCTTGATGCCATCTGAGAGTAAATTTTCATTGTCAGAAAGTTTTAGACCACAAATTTAATGTCTTTAATCCATTTCTTCCTTTTTTTATTTACTTATTTAAGAGATGGTATCTGTTGCCCAGGCTGGAGTGCAGTCACACAAGCATAGCTCACTGTGGCCTCAAAACTCCTGGGCTAAAGGGATCAATCCACCTCAGCCTCCCCAGCAGCTGGGGAGATGCACATCACCACACTCAGGTAATTTTTTATTTTTTGTTGTGACAGGGTTTTGCTTTGCTGCCTAGGCTGGTCTTGAACTCCTGGCTTCAAGCAATCCTCCTGCCTCAGTCTCCCAGTGTTGAAATTATAGGCATGCGTCAACATGTCTGGCTTCTTTAATGCATTTCTGCTTGGTAGTTTATATTCTTAGAGGAACTTGCCCATTTCATCTAAATTATCGATTTAGTTGCCACAAAGCCATCCATAATATTTCTTATTAGTTTGCTTTTTTTTTTTTTTTTTTTTTGAGAGGGAGTCTCACTCTGTCACCCAGGCTGGAGTGCAGTTACACCATCTCGGTTTACTGCAATCTCCGCCTCCCAAGTTCAAGCGATTCTCCTGCCTCAGCCTCTCGAGTAGCTGGGATTACAGGCATGTGCCACCATACTTGGGTAATTATTTTTAGTAGAAACGGAGTTTCACCACGTTGGCCAGGCTGGTCTCGAACTCCTGATCTCAGGTGATCCACCTGCCTCGGCCTCCCAAAGTTCTGGGATTACAAGCGTGAGCTACCACTCCCAGCATTGACTGTAGTTTTGAAGAATGGACTAAAATGTCCCTAATATTTCACCCTTAATGAATTGTATCAGTTATCTTTTATATTAAATATTAAATTGAATAGACCTTGTATATCTTTAGAGAAACATGATCTTTGTTGAAACACAGACTAACCTATATATCCCTCTATACTTTATATTCATATAAACAACTCCCAAATGGGTTTTATCCTTCCGAAAACATGAAAATGTGACGTCAAAAACTACAGCTCGCTTTTTTTTTTTTTGAGACGGCGGCTCACTCCCAGGATGGAGTGCAGAGGCGCAAGTTCAGCCCACTAGCTTCTGCCTCTTGGGTTCAAGCGATTTTCGTGCCTCAGCTGGGATAAAAGGCACGCCTGGCTAATTTTCGTGTTTTTGGTAGAGACCAGGGTTTCACTGTGTTGCCCAGGCTGGTCTCAAACCCCTGAGCTCAAGCAATCCGCCCGCCTTGGCCTCCCAAAGTGCTGGTGTTGTAGACAAAACTGGGTTCTTGTCACATGGCAGGGAAAGATCAGGCACGCAGACACTTTGAAAGGAGTCCTGCTAACAGGCTGTCCACCTCACCAACTGAATTCCTGATTACTATCCAGGAACAGGAGGGGCCAGGCTGTTCCCTTCTGCAAATGGCGCGAACTTTTCACTGCTGCACCCCATCTTTCCAGTGCTCGTAGACTGTCTTGGGAGCTGTTTTTACTTGGTTGTCTCACTAGGATTATAGGCATTAGCCACCGCTCTGGGTATTTTTTCTTTCTTTCTTTCTTTTTTGAGGTGGAGTTTCCCTCTGTCGCCCAGGCTGGAGTGCAGTGGTAAGATCTCAGGTCACTGCAACCTGCGCCTCCCAGGTTCAAGCGATTCTCCTGTCTCAGCCTTCCAGTAGCTGGGACTACAGGCACGCGCCAACACTCCCGGTTGATTTTTTATAGTAGAGACGTGGTTTCACCATGTTGGCCAGGCTGGTCTCGAACTCCTGACCTCAAGTGATCCACCCCCTTTGGCCTCTCAAAGTGGTGGAATAACCGCGACCGGTCCTCTAATTAGTTTTCTAATTTCTGCGGGATGTATACTGAAATTTTCTAATACTGGTCATTTGTGGGGGCTTTTTGTCCTCTGATCAATCTGGCTTTACAGTTATCAATTTTAATAATCTTTTTTCAACGTACCAGATTTAGCTCTGATTGAGGTCTTGCTATTGTTTTTTTCTGATTTTTACTTTATTCATTCTCCTTCAATTTTGTTTCCCATCTTCTCCTTACAATTTGCCCTATATTTTTTCCTTAGTTTCTTAGGCTAGAAGTTTAAGTCCCTGATTTCAACTTTTCTTCTGTTCTAATATGAGGATTAAATGCTACAAATTTTTCTCTAAAGTACTGCTTTAGTTACATCTAACAAATCTGAAATTTAGATAGTCCTCACTCCGCACAGTACCATGTATAAGTCGTGTACATATCAGAACTGTCCTTACTTGGCAAAAATCTATCTCAGTTACCTGCCTATACTATTTTCATTTTCAATGAGTTCGAAATATTTTCTAATTTCTGTTGTGATTATTTCTTTAACCCATGATTATTGAGAAGTATTTTCTTCAATTTCCAAATACCTAGGAATTATTCTTGATGACATTTCTAGTTTAATTCTATTGTAATCAGAGAACATACTTTCACTTCTTTTAAATTATACTGAGACTTGTTTTATGGACTAGAATATGATCTTGGTAAATATTCCATTTGCACTTGTAGAGGATGTATTCTGCTGTCCTTGGGTGAAGTGTTTTATAAATGTCAGTATCAGTCTGGCTGGGCAGTGTTATTCAGGTCTTCCATATCCTTATTAATATTCTGTTTGTTTATTCTGTTAGAGAGGAGAGCTAAAATCTCCAACTCCAACTGTGGATTGATCTATTTCCAATTTTATCATGTATTCTGCACCTGTCGTTATATGCATACACATTCAGGCTTATTACATTCTGATTCTGGCTATCTGATTCTTATGAGCCATTATATGTTTTCTTTATGTTTCTTCTTGGGGTTTGTTCAGCTCCTTGGATCTATGAGTTCAATGTTTTCATTAAGTTTGAAAATTCTTCAACTATAATTTTTTCAAGTACCTTTTCTGATACCTTCCTTTCTGGGATTCCAGTCATACATGTTAGACTACATGATATTGTCCCACAAATTACTTATGCTCCCTTCGTTCTTTTCCAGTCATTCTCTGTGTTTCATTTTGGATAGCTGCCATCACTGTCTTCAAAACCACTGATCACTTTTTTTCCTGCTGTAGCAAATCTTCAGTTAATCCTATCCAGTGTGTTTTCCATTTCAGATATTCTATTTTTTCCTCTCTAGAATTTCCATTTGGGGCTTCCTCCTATTTCCAATAGCTCTCTTTAACACAATCATATTCTTCTCTATCCTTTTGAGCATATTTATTCTAGTTGCTTTAACATTCTTATTTTCTAATTCAATCAACTCTGCCATTTCTAGATCTGTCTTATTAATTTATTTTTCTCCTGGTTTTGGCTCATACTTTCCTGCTTCTTTATATCCCTGATAATTTTTGGATTCCAGATATTGGGAATTTAACATGGTCAGGGGACAGATTTTATCTTTCTTTTAGTAGTGTAATACTTTGCCCTGGCATACAGTTAACTTAATTCTTTCAAGACCTGCCTTTAAGAATTTTTAAAGCAGATTCACTGCAGTCTTTAGTGTAAAACTAATCTAGACTCACTACTAAGGCCAGAGCCTCCTGAGAACTCTATCCAATACCCTGTATATGTCGAAGTCTTTCCACTGTGGCTGAAGGGAACACAAACTATTCACAGTCTTGTGTGAAAGTACAGAAACTGCTTAGCCTACTACTACTTTCTGGTAGGTTTTTCCCAGGCCACAGGTAAGTTTCCTCTCACACATGGCTAGACCAGTGATCAGCCGAACACTCAAAAGGATCCTTCTTCAGATCTTTGGAACTCTTGAGTATTCTCTGCTCTCTTGAACTCAACACCTCAAATTCTAGCCTCTTTCACCTCCCCAAATTCCAATCTATGCTCCTCAACTCTAGGTTGTTTGGGTTCCCCTCCCTGTGCTGTGGCCTGGAAACTGTCCCTGGGTAATAAGCTCAGGTCTTCATAGGTATTATCTCACTTGCTTCTCCCCTCTCAGAAATCAAAATCCTGTGCTGCTTTTTGTACAATGTCTTAAAACTACTGTTTCATACATTTTATCTGGTTTTCCAACTACTTTAAATGGGATGGCAGTTACAAACTTTCAGTTATTAGAAAAATGAATTCTGGGGATCTAATAATGTACAACATGATGACTATAGTTAATAATATTGTAATGGCGGAGCACAGTGGCTCACGCCTGTAATCCCAGCACTTTGGGAGGCTGAGGCAGGCGGATCACTTGAGGTCAGGAGTTCGAGACCAGCCTGACCAACATG